>NW_027397074.1:17930253-18019097 GCF_003265705.2 Callorhinus ursinus | reverse complement strand
TGGGGGGGGGGCAGAGAGGGAGAGAGAGAATCTTAAGCAGTTTCCACGATCTCACGACCCTGAGCCAAAGTCAAGAGTTGGAAGCTTAACTGACTGAGCCACCCAGGCACCAAAAGAATTGTCCTTTTTTAACAGAATAAAAAATTAAAGAAAAAAAAAATGAACACTCAGTGAATATACTGTTTTTCCTAATTTGTATCATTAGCATTAGCTCTATTATTCTAAATCATAAAAAATGGTTTACCTATATAAAAGATAATGTTCATAGTTAGTTTTTTCTAATTATAAAAAAACCTCTGAAGTGTAGTCTGTTGGGTTAGAGAGTCCTGACAGCTGATGTATACTTTGTTCTTTGAGGAACTGGTTCAAGGTATGCTTTCACCAGTGTATTATGTCCAACTGAGTTTATGTAACTCATACAGAGAAAAGTGAATTTACTTTTTCTCCTGGAAAGCTTGAGTTTTATTTTTCCTGGAGGTATATCTGATGTTATTCTGTTGCTTTACTTGTGTAGACACAATCTGTGTGGTTTTTGCAATCGGTAATTCATGAATAACACCCAGTTACAGGAAAATGAAACCCATCTTTAACAACAATCATAAATACTGGATATACTTGCATGGTAGATTCAGATAATATATTTTTTCATGGCTAATGAGTTGTAGGGACTGGGACTGCAAGGCCTTTTATTATTTATAAATCTATACAGTCTGACAAATCAGATGTGATTGTTTTGTTATGCTTAGTTCTATTGAACATAGAGAATGTGCTCAAGATTGCTTTATTTATTGCTTTGAATCAAATCTACAGAGAACTACACATACTTCAAACTCAGGACTCATCAACAAAGAGATACATTAAGACCCTCAAGTGGTCACTTTATCAAACAAATACAAATCTGAAACATTTATGGTAAAATATATCAATTGAACAAAAATGTGTGTAAACAGTGATTCTACAACTGGGAAGATATGTCAGTTTTATTAATTTTGGTGACATCTTCCCAACCATGTCTAATCTTCAGTATCTTCTTCCTCAAGCATGGCAGGCACAGTATGGCTTTGCAGAACAGGACAACAATCGGAAGGAAGACAGCTATCATAAAAGTTGGAGGTGTGTACCACACAAATTGTTTTATATCTACCCATTTATTCCAGGCAAAAATCAATGCATGTATTGTGCCCAGAAGAAGGGAAACAATTCCTAGCTTGCTCTGCAAAAGAAAAAAAATGGTGGGATTGGTTTAGTAAGAGTTTATTCCATCCTACCTCATCTGTTCTGTCGCTTGGAAATTCCTTTATTCACCTGTAATCGTTTCCCTATTATATTTCTCAACAATGCCCACTCACATCTTTCCATTCTCCTCACACATCCCCACCTCACCCCCTTACTTTGGGTAATGTTTTGTCCACAGGTGATTTAAGTTGAGAAAGTTCACAATCAATCTCCTTTCAACCTCAGCCAATCAATAACACCATCTTTCTTTTCTCTCCATACTTTGTTCATCTGTCTGATGACGTTTATTTTATGGTGCTTTGTCTCTTGAGCATTTGCCTTCATTCTGCCTATCAAGAGACATCTACAATCAGGGACTTTGACTCATCACAGATTCCCTGCAGAATCAACACAATGATTCGTGCATTTAAGGTGCTCAGTAAATATTAATAGGTTGACTGACGATTTTAGTGCAAAAATCAATTTGACATCAGTGATCTTTATCAATTATGAAAGCAACTAGCGTAACTGATTCTGATTTTGGTACATGAATACTAAGGTGAGTGAGTGTGGCCCATGTTAAAAATCAAACATCCAGGGGCACCTGGGTGGCTCAGTCATTAAGCATCTGCCTTCGGCTCAGGTCATGATCCCAGGGTCCTGGGATCCAGCCCTGCATCGGGCTCCCTGCTCCGCGGGAAGCCTGCTTCTCCCTCTCCCACTCCCCCTGCTTGTGTTCCCTCTCTCGCTGTGTCTCTCTCTGTCAAATAAATAAATAAAATCTTAAAAAAAATAAAATAAAAATTAAAAAAAATCAAACATCCTGATAAAGTGGAAAAATACCAACAACTATTTCCACTATTTACATAACACATAGAGATACGAAGATGTGAAGAAAAATTTCAACTTGTATTGGGATACTTGGCACTATCCAGAAAAGTTGCTTAAAAATAGTTGTTCACCTATGTAATTTTATGGCATTCTGACAATGGCTCTTCTAGATAAGTTTTGACTTCTATTCGCTTTACTGGAAATGGTCATTAGCCTGCCAGAATGAATCCAACTCACAATTATTCAGCAGTAAGCACTCTTAAGCCCCAATGAATACAATCAAAAGCTAAGTTTATATTTTCAAATATCAATCTCCAAGGTAAATCATAGAATAACTAATCTTGGATTGTAAATGGAAAGTTTCTAGGTTATTAATTGAAAAATATATGTGATTGGTTGAAGATTAATTTTATCAAATGTGTACTGTATACTTATCATGGATTAGGTCTTGTGTACATAGTAGAATGGGCTGGGTAGTCAAGATGCAGTGCTTGAATTCCTAATTAAACATAAAAAGTGGTGCTCAGCATATTGTGACAGGCAGAGCAAATGTAAAAACAAGGTATTTAATGAGGAACAGAGAACTCTAATGGCTATCAATCTAAGCCTACACAATCAGCAAATACTGTGCTTGGAAAATGTGGCACTATTTCTAAGCTCCATTGTAATAATTCAGATGGAGACATGTTTTCCTGCCTAATCAGATATTCTGGTAAAGTTTCTGTAGGAATATATGTATAGACATGTAGAAGGGATAGTAGGGAAATTCTGACTTCGTGGGAATTTCCAAAATGAGCACCCATAGAAGCTAAACTACGTACTTTAAAAAAATCCCGGTAGTGCTTACGATTAAACTAAATTCAGTCCTTTGCATCCTGTCAGACACGGATCCCCCGTGAGTTCTGGCACACTGCTTTTCTTATGGTGTAATCTACCACTAGGAGATAAACCTCTGTAAGTCCGAGATAATCTTGAATTCCAAGAATATTGAGAAACTTCAAGTCAGTAAGCTACATCAAATGTAAGTTGGAAAAAGCAGTCTTTAAAATTAGATATTAGTTGGGCGCCTGGGTAGCTCAGTTGGTTAAGTGACTGCCTTCGGCTCAGGTCATGATCCTGGAGTCCGGGGATTGAGTCCCGTGGCGGGCTCCCTGCTCAGCGGGGAGTCTGCTTCTCCCTCTGACCCTCCCCCCTCTCATGCTCTCTCTCTCACACATAAATAAATAAAATCTCTAAAATAAAATAAAATTAGATATTAGAATACCTTTGGTAATTAAAACTCCAAATTTCAATGACAGATGCTTTTTTAAAGGTAGTACCAAGCTGTGTAACTTAAAAAAGGCATAAGTAAAATCAGGGGGCAGGCAAAAGAATATTTTTATTTGGGGGGAATGAATAAACCATGAATATTAAATTCCTAAAATATCACCTGTGGCGTTATTAGGTGGACAGAAAATTGTCTAACAAGTTTCAAATGTTAGAAATATTTTTCTTTGAGTAATGCTTTTTATTTGCGTCTAGAAAACACTTCTACTTAGAAGTGATAAGGAAAAATTATCGGGGAGCACCTTTTTGATTGGAACAAGTGTGGGATCTTTGCTACTGGAAAACCATTTGTTATTTTTTATGGGACAAAGTCAATATAGTTGATGGTATTCTAAGCACAGAAAAGATCTGCCTCTCTGAGGGACCAGAGAGGCAAATCTTTTGGGAGGGACCAATTATAAAAATTGATATATAATTTACCTGAATAAAGTGAAATTCTCTCCATGTCAAAGAATCGCTCACGGACGGAATGGATGTCACAGCTAACAGAGCCAGTATTCCAAGTGCTACAATTCCCAGAGACACATATATTTCCATTCTCCAAACATCATGCTCAATCCAGGCATCTTCTTTATTTTGTTGGACCTACCAGAGGGTGAAAAGGGGAAAGATGGAATGCAAACAACATCTGTTTCTGGCAGATGAATCGCCTTCTACATTCCCTCTGTCCACAATGGAGGGCCTGATAACTAGGAGCCTCCACAGATTTGTGACTTTGTTTGTGCATTCTTCTATGAGAAATGACATAGGAGCGCTCAATCTCTTTCCTTGAATGCAGCACTTATATAAATCTGTTTTGCTAATTCATATAATAGTTACTTGCTGGTTAGGACTGTAATGTGCATTGTAATGTGGTAAATAAGAACAATTAGCATTAAAAAGTAATCTTGTGAGGGTGGTAGAAGGTTGCTGTGTGGCCCTGTCCATGAACAAAATATGTGTTGAAGTTGTTAAAGTTATAGTTTACTATTTTCAATGTAAAAAAAAAAAATTCCTCCGTGTGAAACTATATATAACCAAGCTCCAATGAAGCATTATAATAAAACATTGAAAAATTTAGATTACATTCCCGACACAGCATTTCAAAAGAGGTTTGGGGTATTGATATTAAGATAAGAAAGCATTGTTAGATGATTTAGACTTTTTAGTTTAGTGGTACTGTCAACATCATCACCCTACCTGTTGATATGCCCAGTTGAGCAACTTGTATCTGTAGGATCGCCTCATTGGATAGGATAAACTATAAATTGCATGCAGCACAGCAAAAAAGAAACTGAGAAGCCCCAATTGTTTTCTTGTTAACATCCATCTATCCAACCAATATGGAAACTTCTTATATTTGGTTCCGTTATGAAGCTGTACCATGGCTGCTATCACCCCCGGCAAATAGACCAGCGCCAAGAGGGTGATGGACACCATTGGCAAGACTTTGTTGATGACCAGGATTGGAATTTTATAAAAATACTGTTGGTGGGAAGTTACAAAAGGGTGAATTATTTCCCTCAGGAGAGTGTAAAGGAAAGTCAGAGATGATATGACAGCAGCAATTTTAATTGGCCAGCGCCACACTGGAAAGAGTTCTTGTTTGTGCTGAAGCTCGGAGGGGCAGTCAAATCCATCAAAGTGGGTTGTTTGGTGCATGTGCGAAAACACAGTTCTTTTCAGCTTGCTGGTCTCTCCAGAGTCCTTATCCTGCAAAGGGAAGAAAATCAACATCTTAAACAAACAATGGGATTTCTCTTCAACGCATTACTTATTTTACTCATGGTGCTTATCAGTAAAAAATTTTAGGACATTCAGAACCTTGCTTTTGGATACTGATGTAGCACTGATTGAATATGGATTTAGCTATGCTGGGATTCTCCATTAATTTCTGTTATTTGTTTTTCTTTAAGACAAAGGAATACATGCTTTTTTTAAAGACAGAAGATTATCCATGAAAGCTGAGACCATTGTGTTTCCACCTTGAAGGCATTAAATGGAATAATGTAAGTGGGAAACTAAAATTGAAAAACATAAAAAAAATCCAGTAATCTTTGGCAAAAATAATAAAACTTGTATTGTAATGGTTAAATTTGTTTTATAATATTCTTATTGGTAATTGGGCAACTCTCCACAAAGAACTGAAGAGCAAATTCTTCATTAATTCAAGTACAAAGGGTCAGGAATAATATAGTCATTACAGTTATAAAAATATATAATTTCCATCATGCTGTACTTGATTTTGTATTTCTAAAATATCTCATTTGTGCAAGTAATGATTGACAAATACTCTATCAGAAGGTACAAAGTTTATATACATAGTTAAATCCCATAGAGATGACTTCCTAAGAAAGTCATACTTCTTTATCCAGTTGCATTTCTAAGCAGTCAACAATTCACAAAAGGTTATGTTGACTATTTTGTCATTTCTCCAACTGACTGATATACCAGAAAATTAAAAAAAAACAAAACACTTCTAAATAAGAACTTAGGATGTTTCATATTGTGCTGCTTTAATGAATTAATTTACTTTTTCACTCAATATGCTATTCCTCATTTCTTATAGCTCTCTGTGTAGAACCATAACATTTTAATGTTTAATGTGATATGGTTATCTTGTTCATTTCCTCATTTTATGCAGAGAAACCTTAATTCACATAGTTCTCTATAATTTTTGGTGTTTAAAAGCCATTTGACTTCTATTTTCAGTGATAAATCACTGTTACAGCCAATGCTTTTTCCGATGGCCCCATTTAGAAGAGAGTTGAGCATGATACATAGGACAGCTTCTGTCATCTCTGCATGTTCAAACAATCTAAGTACAATCAACTGAGATCGATTTTCTGGTTAACGACGAAAAATTATAGAACAGCAAGGAAGATGGTTAACTTGAAAAATGAAAATGATTTTATTTTATGCACACTTACTTTATAGAATATGCACCTGTACTATCTTATTATTCCTATTAAAATAACTAACAAAAATAATTTTAAAAGGTAACGTTATGTAAAATTATTGCATATATTATCTTTCCTATTAAAATAAGATAAAATACTTTCTGTAAAAAATGCAGTTGACATCATTTAGAAAGGCAAAAAGAGTTTGGAACCGAAAATTTCCACCACTTTTTCAGTCAAATAATGTAGTAAGAAACATTTAATCTTCAGGTGGCACAAAAGTGGGACAAGTGATTCTTATTCCAAAATTGAATTTATCTGTTTAAACGGTGAATCATCAATCAACCTGATGATCTCTTGGTAAGCTGCCATAAAGCCTATGAAAAAAAAATGCGTGCTTACAAAACTACTGTTATATGGGCCCTGATGACTCTCTTAAGAAACTTAGACCCACAGAATGTTAGAAGGAATTAGAAGGGCCTTGGAGCTGATCTGGTCCAACTCTCTCATTTTATAGATAAACCAAGACCCAGGATTTTCAGTGACTTATTTGAGGTTATCAGCTAAGGCCATGACAGTCGTCAAGGTACAAGTTCTCTTATATACCACCCTTATATACCACCCTTATATACCACCCTTATATACCTCCTTTGCCCACCGTAGTATCAGTGACAGGAATCAGAGTGAAGATACTGTCAGCTGGGTGAAAATCACTGTTAGAACCCTAGGAGATACAGGACAGCATTGAAATTCTGTTTCTAGATTTCAGTGAATTATTATTAATATATTACCAAGTAATCATCTTCTTCTGGATTTCTCCTAGGCTTCATTGTCCAAAGTTCTTCTTGGTTCGTAATGTCTCGTCTATTCTCCATTAATTCTGTAAAATAGAATAGCGTCAGCCATGGAAATGAAAAATAAACATCATTGTCTTCGTCACGTCTATACTATTTAAGACATTAATGTTTGATAGGGCAATAGAAAAATTTACTTACATAAGGACTAGAGTGGCCTAGAAAGTACAATTAAAATAGTGACTGATTTACCATTTAACCTCACATAATCTGTCGGAATCTCCAACCAGTGCCCTTGTGTCAATAATAACAGCTTTGCTTTGTCCAGCTATTGGTGCAATGAATGACAAACTGTCTATATGGAATTCAAAGGGTCAGATGTTGCCTTTATTTTAGGAGAAGTTAACTCCAGGTGCTCATTTAGAGGAAAGCCAACTCTGCTCAAAAGTAAATAGGATTAGGAATGCATTTTTTTGAGTAACAATGCTATCAGTACAGGTTGGAGTTAGCTGATGTAAGATTATACTTTAGGAAGTTGTATTTGATAGACTTTTGGGGTTGATATTGGAATCTGAAATAATAATTAAATGATTTTATGGGGAAATGTATTCTGACACTCTTGGTAAGGTGGGCCCTGATAGTAGCATAAAGGACCAAAAGGCTGTATTTTCAGAGTGCCATTTTCTCATCAGAGTAACAGGCTGGTTTTGTTGGTAAGACATGAATTGTTAGTACAGTTCCAATGGAGTTGTCGAGTTGTGTTCAATCACTGACATGCCTATTCTCCTGGTCAACCCTGTGGAAATTAGTTTTGTCAAACTTACTACCTGACAAAGGATTCTTTGCCTTAACATGCTTCACAGATCCTCCTGAGGCTTGGTGTAGCATTTTTTTAAAGGAAGGGAACATATGCTATCACAATATTATTCACTGTTTTCATTAGTTCTAAATTTATTTCTAGAGGAATACCTCGCCAATTTGTACTTTATGAAATTCAGTGAGAAAAACAGATTAGATATACAACAACTTGATGATCAGAAAGGTTCCAAGTGTTTCTGAATTTTAGAACACCTGTAACACTTTACCAAGTGGAAAGTTTTTTCCACGAGTAGCTTAAAATACTTAAAACATTCTCCAAATTTAAAGGCTTGATTTTCTCAAAAAATAAAGAGGAGCCATCTTTACATAATGCCAACCATCTTCCTCTGTTCAAGTGCTCGGAGAACATTTTCCATATATTATCTATTTTGAATTTTTTTTAAGATTTTATTTATTCATTTGAGAGAGAGAGAATGAGAGATAGAAAGCATGAGAGGGAAGAGGGTCAGAGGGAGAAGCAGACTCCCTGCTGAGCAGGAAGCCCGATGTGGGACTCGATCCTGGGACTCCAGGATCATGACCTGAGCCGAAGGCAGTCGCTTAACCAACTGAGCCACCCAGGCGCCCTATTATCTATTTTGAAATTTTGCAACATTCACGCTGAGGATATTTGTTTTGGTCTGCTCACATTTTCCCCCTACCTTTTTTTTTAAATTTTTAATCACCATACATTTCATCATTAGTTTTTGATGTAGTGTTCCATGATTCATTGTTTGCGTATAACACCCAGTGCTCCATTCAATACGTGCCCTCTTTAATACCCATCACCAGGCTAACCCATCCCCCACCCCCCTCCCCTCTAGAACCCTCAGTTTGTTTCTCAGAGTCCATAGTCTCTCATGGTTCATCTCCCCCTCCGATTCCCCCCCCTCATTTTTCCCTTCCTGCTATTTTTTTTTTTTTAACATATAATGTATTATTTGTTTCGGAGGTAGAGGTCTGTGATTCATCAGTCTTACACAATTCATAGTGCTCACCATAGCACATACCCTCCCCAATGTCTATCACCCCTGCCACCCCATCCCTCCCACCCCCCACCACTCCAGCAACCCTCAGTTTGTTTCCTGAGATTAAGAATTCCTCATATCAGTGAGATCATATGATACATGTCTTTCTCTGATTGACTTATTTCGCTTAGCATAATACCCTCTAGTTCCATCCACATCGTTGCAAATGGCAAGATGTCGTGTTTTTTGATGGCTGCATAATATTCCATTGTGTATATATACATCACATCTTCTTTATCCATTCATCTGTTGATGGACATCTCAGCTCTTTCCATAGTTTGGCTATTGTGGACATTGCTGCTATAAACTTTGGGGTGCACGTACCCCTTCAGGTGAATACATTTGTATCTTTGGGGTAAATACCCAGTAGGGCAATTGCTGGGTCATACGGTAGCTCTCTTTTCAACTTTTTGAGGAACGTCCATACTGTTTTCCAGAGTGGCTCCCCTTACTTTTTAATGATCTAAAACATTTCCTCCATTTGGAGAAAGGTCCCTCCTTTGCCATATGACTCAGTCTTGGCTAATCACAGTTCTCCATTCCCTTGATGGCATTGACTGGCTTAGGGATGGCATACAACCCTAGTTGAACCAATTAGAATCCTTCTCTGATATTTATATATGGGAGTGGAAGATAAAGAGATGTCTTTTAACATTTTGTTACGTTGGCATGAAAGAAGCCTACCATGCTTTCTTCTCCTTGCTCTAAGGAGGAAGAGGTCTTCAACAGAACAGAAGAAAGCCAACACACAAAAGTACAAGCAAGAAATGGGGAAAGACATAGAAGAGTCCTGGTGGTATATTTTAAGTATTTAGAGTTCCTGAGACCAGATCACGAATTTTTCAGTTACACAAGCCAATACATTCCCTTTTTTGCTTCAGTTTGATTTGGGTGTCTATCAAAGGCATTTGAAAGAGTTCTGAGTAAAGCATATGCCAATCATCAGGTATTTATGGAACTCAACTCTATGGTAGACATTGGAGGAGGAAAAAGAAATGAGACTTTGTGTCTGTTCTGGAGGGCCTCCAGTCTATATGCTTAATAAGTATAATTCCAAATCATTTAGTGATTTAACCAACATTATAAATAGAGTAATCTGGGAGGTATGTATGTGTCTAGGAATAGGAATAGAGGTTTTTTTCCTTTTTTTAAGATTTTTTTTTAAAGATTTTATTTATTTATTTAATTGACAGAGAGAGAGAGAGAGAGAGAGAGAGGGACAGCGTGAGAGGGAACACAAGCAGGGGGAGTGGGAGAGGGAGAAGCAGGCTTCTGGCCAAGCAGGGAGCCCGATGCGGGGCTCGATCCCAGGACCCTGGGATCATGACCTGAGCTGAAGGCAGTCGTTTAACCAACTGAGTCACCCAGGCGCCCCTTTTTTTAAGATTTTATTTATTTGACAGAGAGAGAGCACAAGCAGGGGAAGCAGCAGAAGGAGAGGGAGAGCAGGCTCCCCAAGTGGGTAGCCTGACTCGGGTCTCAATCCCAGGACCCCGAGATCATGACCTGAGCCAAAGGCAGACGCTTAACCAACTGAGCCACCTGGGCACCCTGGTAATAGAAGTTTTAACTACTATAACCAAACAAGAAATAATTCACTATGTTTAGATGTTTTAACTCTGAGTTGTAGGATAGCAAAGATGTTAACATGCAAATCTACACTTATTCAATGTTAACTCATTAACTATATTGTGAACAACAATATTAGGCAGTGGGAATACTAAGTTAAATGAGATGGAGCCTCTGCTCTCACAAACTCAAAGTCTAGGGGAAAAGGCAGAAATTTCGACAACTGTGTGGTAGTGCAATGGATTCCAAAGAAAGACAGTTTTATAGGCAGATCGTGGCATGTAAAGGGTGAGGGCTCTCTTGTAGACCTGGTCCTGGGGCCTCAAGCAAGTTGGCAGTATTTGCTGATTGAGGGCCACTTTGTTCAGAATCTGGGTGAAAAGGCACAGTGGCCTTGGAGAAGTATCCACCCATTCATCTGCATGGTAGGGAGACCATACTGGAGAGCAAGGCCAAGGAAAAGCCCAGGGCAGTGAGGGAGCCTGTTGGCTCTGTGGTCCACAGTCATATTTGTGCCAGAAGCCAAGAAAATAAAATATCTGTCAAATAAAATATGTTGGTTTCCATCAGACTTTAACCAAATATATAATTTAAATTCTGCAGTAACATCTTTTCATGAAAAAAAAAAAAAAGGGAAACAACACAGTGTTCAGATGTTAGGAACTCCAGATTTCACCCAAAGTTCTCTAACTTTCATCCCCTTTCAAAAGCAAAACATAGTTCTGATGTGACTGTTCCGTTTTGCTGTACCAGGATGGCTGACCTGATGTTCCTGCTAAATATTGACACAGCCCAAATGACTCATGTTTTTGTCAAAGAGTTTAGAATATGAAGAAACTCATTGACTGGAGCACAATATGGATTGCACTGCATTTCCAAACCTTCTATACTTTCAAGTATATATTTGCTTCCCCACATTTAACTATGTAAAGGTAAGATGTTTTTCTTCACTGGGCTGTTTTTTTGAGCATTGCTTAATATCTGTGTTAAATAAATCTAAGTAAATGTCAGGATGTCATGTGAAATTTTTAAAGATTTTATTTATTTATTTGATACAGAGAGAGAGAGAGAGAGCACAAGTAGGCAGAGTGGTAGGCAGAGGGTGAGGGAGAAGCAGGCTCCCCCCTGAGCAGGGAGCCCGATGCGATGCGGGGCTCGATCGCAGGACCCTGGGACCATGACCCGAGCCCAAGGCGGCCGCTTAACCGACTGAACCACCCAGGCGCCCCGTGAAATTTTTTTTAAAGAGAAAGAAATTTAGAAGTGTTTGTAAATTTTATGTCTCCCCTTCCAGTGGGTTTGACCCACGCATTATATGAAGCCTTCCTTGATCGACTGGAGAGAACTTGAACCCCAAACCAGATCCTGAAGGAGTAAGACTAATGATCCCAGAACTTAAAATGAAAACTTCCTGTTCCTAGGAAACCTGAAGGCAAGTCACACGATTTTAAGCACTATGTACCAATCATTCATTAATGCTATGCAAACTGGCGGCGATCTTGCCAAGCTGGAAAACTTGCCGTCAGAATCCAACCGAAGGACAAACCTTATCGTATCCCTCGAGCCCCCAGCGAAAAGACTTCCTTGTGAGTCACTGGCTCCCAGCCCCTGGACCGGCCACAACGGAGCAGTGTGCTCCGGCCGAGAGCTGGGCAGGAGGGCAGTGCGTCTTGGAGCCGCGCACAAGGGGCGAACTGAGCTGCTCTCAACCCGGAACGCCGCCGCCCCAGGGCTGGGGAGGCTTGCAAGCCTCTACACCCCTCGCGAGGCTGCGAGCCCGCGCCCGCCCTCGCGGGGACGCGCGGAGGCGGGGAGCAAGCAGCGAGCCGGGACGATTCAAGGGACTCACCCGCTCCTCGGCGCGACCAGACGGTAAGTTGCGGCGCAGCTGCTGCGGGGACCGGCCAGCCCCACGAGGTGTCCTAGCCCTGGAGTGCCAAGCCTGCTCTCCCCCTCAGACCCCGCCTCTTGGTCAAAGGCCCGTCCAGCGCCACCTGCAGGTGCCGGGCGACCGCACGGCTCCTGCCTCGGAGGGACAGTCCTCGGAGGTCCCAGCAGCCGAACCAAGGGTTTCCCCACATTGCCACCAGGCCGCTCCCGGTTTTCTCTCAAATGGCCCTGTCTTCCGTCTGAGCCCTGCTCCTCCCACTTTCGTTAATCCCCCGAGGGGGGAACATTCGTGCCATTCTTTGGAGCAGTGGTTCTCAAACTTGAACGTGTATCACCTGTAGGCCTTATTAGAAATGATTTGCGGGCACCTGGGTGGCTCAGTTGGTTAGGCGACTGCTTTCGGCTCAGGTCATGATCCTGGAGTCCCGGAATCGAATCCCGCATCGGGCTCCCTGCTCGGCAGGGAGTCTGCTTCTCCCTCTGACCCTCTTCCCTCTCGTGCTCTCTATCTCTCATTCTCTCTCTCAAATAAATAAATAAAATCTTAAAAAAAAAAAAAAAAGAAATGATTTGCCCCCTTCCCCCTCACGGTTTCCTGATCCTTAAGTCTGGGATGAGGTCTGAGATTCTGTGTTTCTAGCAAGTTCCCTGGTGATGCTGGAGCACTCTCAGATCACACTTTGAGATGGACTGCTTTAGAGCTTAGCCGTTCCGTTTTAAACTTTGCAGCAACTCTCTGAAGTGATTGCTATTTACCGTTGAGGAATCCGAATGCGAATCTCTGAGAGTGACTTGCCCCCTAAATTGTACAAATCTTGTACCCTAAACCACGCGAATCCTGTCCCCAGGCTGAATAGGCCCTTAAACCCCACGTTAACTCCTCTTCCTTGCCTCTGATATATTAAAGCCAACTTCCCATCCCCTAACCCAATCAGGCATCCAACCCTAAAATAAAGCTACTGTCGCTATTTCAAAGTTTCAGGGGGTGTTTTTAAAATATAAGGGGTATGGAGAAAGAGAGAATGTGTGTGGGGGTGGGGAGTTATTTTTCTGAGTTGGAACCAGCCTCAGGGTAGAGTGTCTGAGACCTGAATTGCAAGAGGATTTTGCAACATCCTCAGAACTAATCTGATTAGAAAAACAAAGGAAAATAAATGCTCAACCGCTCAACCGCAATTTCTGTGATTGTTCTTTAATCAAAGCTAAGGCAACTAAGGACTGTTCAGTTTTAATATGTACTTTTTTTGTAGTCATTGACTTTGCACGGGGTAATAGTAAAGCCCTTTGAAGATTAAATTGCCATGGCCTGACGCCTTGTGGTAGAAGCAGAATCTTACACTCTTTATTTCTAGTGAAAAGAGAATATATTCACTTTAAAAAGTTTTAGAAAAAAAAAATCTCTGTGTTTGTAGCACAAACCACAAAGAATTAAGAGAGATTGTTAAATGAGTCTAAGCACTGTTGAATTTTTAAAATGATCTTGGGTCTAAAAGGATCAAACAAAGCAATATGCTTTCATTTTTTAAGCTTCCGTAGAACAGAGATCCTTCTCTTTTTCATAATCTATTTTGCACATGAAGAGGGCAAGGAAGTTATTATATTAATATAAGTTGGCTAATTATAGCCAACTCCAATTAAGACTGCTTTTCTGCTTCTAATTAAAACACTTAAAATCAAAGCCCAAATGTTTTTGTTTTATAATTAAACTAACAATTTTATTTCTGCATTTCTTCTTAAAGCTTTTTTGTTCAGTATTTTGGTGTGGTGAATATAGTATGTTTCTAAGTAAAAAGATTGAAAATATGAGGTTGTTTACAAATTAGTTTGTAGATATTATAAAGGCAGTACAATATTGGATTAAAAACTGTGGTATTAAAGAACTTTTATTAAGTTATCAGGAGTTAATATTACAGATGAAATTTCTGCAGTTTTTGCATGCAAATGGCCAAAATGACCTATGATTTGGGTATGACTAGATTTTTTCTTTTTTCTTTTTCTTTTTCTTTTCTTCTTCTTCTGCTGCTTTTTTTTTTTTTTTTTTAGAAAAACAAAGCCAAGGCATCTAAAAATGTTCTGAGTCAGCTTCCATATAGCACATACTTTTCAAAACCAATATGATTTGTGGAAAACAGTGTGAGACTATTACACATTTTGAAAAGCAGATTGCTGGTTTTGGCATGAATCATAAGAACTAGAGGATTTTAAAAGAGGAATTCAACTGTGAGCTACAAACGAATTGGATCATTCAGAATATTTGTAACAAACTTAAACTATAGTGAGAGAGCATATTAACAAAACAGTTCTTTAATGTTATTTGGGATCAAATGCTGAACTAGTGATTTCACATGAATGTATCACAGGGAAAATATAATAATTTGGAATCTATGAATACTTCTCCCTGACCAATAAGCAACCTAATCTTAGAACTTGATGGGACTACCATTTAAGAAGAATGGAGTATGATGGTGTAAAGGATAAAATAAAAAACGATCATACCATTACAAATAATCACAATGAGCAATACACAGCAAATTGTAAGTTGATGACAAGAACTTTAGTTTATCTCCTTGGGAAATCAAACTAACTCCTAAGGGCACAGTAATTTGGAATTAATGATCATCATAATTCCAAGTCTACTTCTTACTATGTAAGAATAGTCAGGTTTATTTTAAGATGAGGAAAAAATTACCCTAAGTTCATGAAGAAATATTTCGTCAAAATGATCATTTTAGTGCAGTCATGATAAAGCTGAACTGGCCTAATTTTCTGATTCTACTAGCCTCATATGATAAATTCTCTTCACTCACTCAAGATCTCCTGGTAATGATCAAAGTACTGTATGTGGTCAGTTTGTCCCCAAGTCTGTAAGTTAAAGTAATTGGGGGTAGAGAGAAAGCCTAACCTTGGGGTTGGAGTTTTAAAAAATTTTTCCATATATTTCCCTCCAACACAATTTATTGCTCATTCACCAACACTGTTAACAGTCAACATCTATTCTAGATATGTTTTAAGAATAGGTGGTTTATTTTGATACTCGCAGATCCATCTCTGCCCAAATACTGCTTAATGATGCTCAAAATTCCATGATAAAATATATTCTGTTGTCTTTTTCTCTGTGGTAATTCATCAAAGGGCTAAAATCTCTGGAAATGGTACCATGTTAAGTCTTACAAGTTATTTACATCCTACTATGAATAAATACTTCAGTACTTTTTTGAAAATATGTTCTAGCGTAGGGGGTGACATGCCAGGATATTGAAGACTTACACTGGGAAGATTGTAAAGGGGTTGTATCTTAGAAGAAAAAGAAGCCCTGGGATCAAGAGAATAGATTTCACCACTTTCATAATATTACTTAAACTAGGCAGTTCCTCCTTTTGTCACATGTGCATATCAAACATTTCATGATAGTGAAATAAATCTCTTGTTTAAACCACTCTATCTTGGTCCTCTTTGACATAGAGGTCCTCTTTGACATAGAATTGATTTTTATTTTTAATTAAAAAAAAACTAGCCAGGTGCCATAACTGAAAACCAATACTAGTGGTACCAAGAAGGCAAATCTATATGACTTATGTTGTTTATATTTCCAAGAGTGGAGTTTATGCACAGTGATCCAGAACCACTTCTTAGCAGCTTTTCCAGTTTCTCACAGCACCTTGGGTTTCTAAAGTCTTCCTAAGGACCTGAAACATATTTTTTCTTAGCACAGAAAATACCTAAGTCCTAATGCATATTAATTTATTAATAAATACTCATTAAATGCAGTATATATATATGTATATATATATACACATATATATGGCCTTGTGCTGAATCCTGTAAGATAGCATCCAACTTAAACAGTCACTGAAAAAGATTTTTGTAAAGGGGGCAGCTGGCTGCCTCAGTCAATAGAGCATCCGACTCTTGGGGGTTGTGAGTTCAAGCCCCACATTGGGTGTAGAGATTACTTTAAAAAGAAAAGATTCTTGCAAGGAAATTGCAGTTTGAAAATGAATATCCATAATGAAAACATAATCAACAAAAAGAAGGTGAAAGAGCTGGTATGTTTTGTTGCTGTCTTTTATTTTTATTTTTTCCAGTTTCATTGAGATATAATTGACCCATAACATATGCAATCATATGCAATGTATGGTATAATGATTATATATATAATATATATATAATCATTTATTATATATATTATGTTAATATATAATATATATTATTTATTTTATATATATTATATATTGTATATAGTATATATTATATAATATGTATATATACGGCATGAACTCACATTGCTAACAATTTTTTTTGTGGTGAGAACTTTTAAGATCTACTCTCTTAGCAACTTTGAAATATACAATACAGTATTGTTAAGTATAGTCACCATGCTATACATGACATCCCCAGGACTTTATTCATCTTATAACTGAAAGTTTGTATTTTTGACAACTTTTGTCCATTCCACCCCTCCCCACCGCTGCCCTGATTCCTGGCAACCACCGGCCTATTCTCTATTTCTATGACTTCAGTTTTTTCAGATACCCCATGTAAGTGAGATCTTGCTCTGTATTTGTTTTTCTCTCTCTTACGTATTTCACTTAGCATAATGCCATCGAGTTTCATATATGTTGTCATAAATGGCAGAATTTTCTTCTTTTTTATGGCTGAATAATATTCCAGAGTGTGTATATATGTGTGTATACACATATCAAATACATAATATTTAATATAATCATGTAATTCATACTATATATTGTATATGTATATATATATGTCATATATAGGATATATATCACATTTTCTTTATCTATTCATCCTTCAGCAGACACTTAGGTTGTTTCCCTGTCTTGAGTATTATAAATAATACTGCAATGAACATGGGGTGCAGATATCTCTTCAAGATGGTGACTTTATTTCCTTCAGATATATACCCAGAAATGGAATTGCTGGATCATATGGTAGCTCTATTTTCAATTTGTTTAGGAATTCACCATATTGTTTTTTATAGAGGCTGCTCTAGTGAAGATTCCCACCAAGATTGTATAATGGCTCCCTTTTCTCCACTTCCTTGAGAGCTGGTATCTTTTCTTACTCCAAGTTAAATCTCTTTGTCAGTTTCATTACAAAGTAATTTTGGGGAAGCCACCCAGAAGACTATTTGAAATGTGAATGTATGTCCAGCATAGGTAATGAAAAGTCTCGCCTAATTATCTTGAGATATTAGCCTCTAATTGTATGTATGTGCTTATATTTATAAGTATAATAGGGATGTATATATTGATAGGGTGTGTGATCAGAAACTGGAGAGACCTTTGTTGTAGGGAAAGGAGAACATGGAAACGTCGGTAGGAGAACAAGGAGACAAAGAGACTTCTGCACTTTCCTTTCCTTGTACTCAGCTTTCTCTGCTAGACTGTAACCTGTTGGGAGGCAGGGACCACTTCTTTTTCATTTGACTTCTCAGGCTCAGTAAAGGACATAGTATATAGTGAAGAGCCGATAAACTGCTTCTCCCTGGGGAGAGTTTAAGGAGCAAGTGGCCAACGGTGTAAGGTGAAAAAAAAAAAAAAAAAAAAAAAAAAAAAAGATCAAATAAGGTAAGAAATAAATGTTGGATTCGACATTTGAGATGACTTTGTTAACTGTATGAAAACTATTGAGGGAGGAAGCCAGACTGAGTGTATCAAGGCAGAAATGGCCCCAATAGATTGGATAAGAAAGGAAGGAGAGTTGGGGTAGCCACCAGGGAACAGGGTGAGTGGAATTTGATTCTTCTTATAGGCTGAGAAGAAGAGAGCTGTGTGAAGAGAGAGATTGAAGAGCTATGAAAAAAAGAGACTAATTGATGGAGTTAGGTCCTGGAGAAAAGTGAACAGAGAGGAAAGGCAGAACGTGGCGGAAAGATGATCTTTGAGCAGAAGTAGGGGCCCCCTTTTTCTCAGGGATTAGGAGAAAGAAGAGAAATGGGAGATGCGCACAGCCTTGTGGGGAGGGGTAAAGGACAGTGAGTGAGCTTAGGTCTGATGGCAGTCAGGACCCACTGAAGGGAATGCAGGGTAAGGACTCTGAAACTACAAAAATTGACGAGTTATTCTCAGTCTTCAGAGGGTCTAACATTTGTTTGGGTAAAATGGGACGATAAGGTATATGAAAACCTGAGTTCACCAGGAAAAAAAAACGCAAAGTCACTTAGAACCAAGTACTGGGTAATAAAATAAAGGCAGGGGTGCCTAAAACTCAAAGAAGTGATAAAGCAATGATTTGGCATTTCGTTGATTAGGGAAGATACAATGGAGGAGTGGATCTTTTGAACTTGGCCTCCAAAGAGTGAGAGATTTTTCACCTGGCCAAAGAAAGGGAAAGGTCTTGTTTTCTCTTCCAAACCAGAAGTGGCATATATGGATTAAAGTTTTCTTTGGTCTAGCAGCATGTTTATGTCCAGGGAAGTTTCACTACATCAAAACCTAATGATTTAATGTATGGTGACTAACATAACATAATAAAGTTAAAAAAACAAAAAAACAAAAAACAAAACTTAGTAGGGTTCCTTCCCTAGAGCACTGCTCGTTTGGGTTAACCAGAGAATTTCTAACATGGTATATTGGTTGTGATTCTTTAGCCCTTTCTCAAGATTTCTCCTTCCTCACTGAGCTTCTGAAGGTGTTACCTTTCTTCAGCTCTCTAGCCCTTAGCAGAGAGCATGACTCATAGTAGCTGCAGCTCAAAAACCAAAAACAACGAAAAGTTGAGTTGAATTCTCCCGCTCAGCCCTTGTTGTCAGCTGTCCTTGGTCCTGCTTTTGTGTTCCAGTTAGCTTCCCCCAAAGCCCTCCTTTCTGTCCACACACCTCTATTATAGCTCATTTCTGATCATGTTCTAGTCCGTCATGTAACATGCCTATCTCTCCTACTGATTGGCAGTGACAGACCCACCAGGAGCTTCACGGGGAGAGTGGTCAGTTGGGATCATCCAACACAAAACACAAAAATAGGTTCAAACAATAGAGCAAGCTTTATGCACTGTTTCTGTCTGAGAAGGGATAGGGTTCTTCTTCTAATCAAGGAAACCATTCATCTTTGCAGTGTGGAAGGGAGCCTTTGGAAAACTCAGACTTAACAGCTTCTGCAGAGTTGATGTAGTGGTAGGCTGGTGTGCTGTGCGGCCACATGGTGGCTCCAGTGCCCTTTGTAGTAAAAATGAACACATCTATCCCGGGGTATCTGCCGAAGCTGCTTTCTGCTTGCATGGTTTCGCCAGACTTCTTCAAACTCACTGTAAAGAGAGAAGAGTGCATTTTTTTGTGATTGTGTTCATATTATGATAGCTGAGCATATTCTGAGGTCTAAATAATTTCCACGAGGCTGAGAGTAAGCATCAGATTCCGTATGCTCAGACTCCTGGGGGTGTGTCGGTCTATCATCTATGTTTGCTTATGAGTATATATGTGTGTATTGTTACATCATATCCTTTACTATCTCTCTCTACATCTATATCTAATATTTACTGAATTAAATGGTACTAAATGCTTGCCACTTCAAGCACTTCCATAAATTACTATTTTTTTTAGGGAGGTATAATTGATATCTAAAATTATACTACTTTCAGGTTTACAACATCTTTTGATAGTTGTATATATTGCAAAATGATCACCACAGTAAGTCTGGTTAACATCTGTCACTGTATATAGTGACAAAAAATGTTTTTTCTTGTGATGAGGATTTTTAAGATCTATTCTCTTAGCAACTTTCAGTTCTGCAATGTAGTATTATTAACTATAGTAACCACACTATACATGACACGCCTGTGACTTATGTATTTTATAATTGGAAATTTGGACCGTTTGACCCCCTTCACCCATTCTCCACCCCCCCCCAACCGCTGGCAACCACCGGTCTGTTCTCTGTATCTATGAGCTCAGTTTTTTTTTTTTTATATATTACACATAAAACTGAGATCATACAGTATTTGTCTTTCTGTGTTTGACTTACTGCACTTAGCATCATGCCCTCAAGATCTATCCATGTTGCTGTAAATGTCAAGATTTCATTCCTTTTTTTTTTTTTAAACAAGCTCTGGACAGGTTTACTAAAGAAAAATTTTTGCGTGATTTTACTTTACACCAGCCTGTTCTGGAATGCTTCTAATGATATCAGAATCATCTGGATCAATGATAGCCAGAGTTCATATTCCATAGTATTTCCCACATGCTGTGTCCAATTCAATATTATTGCCGCTCTGGTGATGGACACCAGTTTTGGCCAACATGGCGTAGTATTCTATTTCAGATTTCCTCAAGGTTGGGCTGTTGTTGGCGAGGAGGACCAGTTTCACTTGTCATGTCTAATCATTTTCAGAGTCTGCTTGTATCCCAGTGAGTACTTTCCACTTTTCTTAATGAGTTGGGCCTAGAGTTGATCAACTCCAGTGGCTTTTTCATCTTCTTTGTGACCACCATCTTCCTGCCTTAGGTGCAGGACAGCCCCAGCCAAGAGCAGCCGCCAAGATGGCCAGAGTGAGAAAGGAAAGAGCTCCTACCAAGATTTCGTTCCTTTATATTACTGAATAATATTTCATTGTACACACACACACTCCACACTTTCTTCATCCAGTCATCCTTCAGTGGACACTTAGGTTGTTTCCATGTCTTGACTATTGTAAAAAATCCTCAATAAATATGGGGGTGCATATGTCTTTTTGAATGAGGGGTTTTGTTTTCTTCAGATGCATATCCAGGAGTGGAATTGCTGGATCATATGGTAGTTCTAGCTGTAATTTTTTACTGTTTGCCATAGTGGCTGTACCAATTTACATTCCCACCAACAGTGCACATGAGTTCCCTTTGCTCCACATCCTCACCAACACTCGTCATTTCTTGTCTTTTTGATAATAGGCATTCTAACAGCTGTGAGGTGATAGAAGTTATCTTATTTACTCTGTACAAACCCCTTGAAAATAGGTACTTTTTTCATTTTATAGATCAGGAAATTGATGCTTAGAGAAGATAAATAGCCTGCTCAAGCACACAAAGCCTTTTTATTCTTTACAAACACAGTGTGATACTTCTGATAGTTCCTTTAACTTTCACAACATCTTAGTGATACATATGCATAGAGAAATAGGAGCAGTTTATAGTCAGTTGATTAAATAGGGAAGAAAGTCTTGATGACCCAAGTGTTTGTCTCTGGTTCCTGACCTGTTGAATTTTAGTTTCTTTGAGTGTGGTGATTTTGTCCTTGGTCAAAGTAGACACATCACACCCACACTGCTGCTACAACGGAAGCACGACTACTAGCACAGGTTACCGTAGGATGGAAGAAATCATTCCATTCCCCAAGAACTTTAACAGCCCCATTTAAACCTCAGGCACTACTTAAGGGATTTGCTCAAAAATCATGAACAGCTGCCGTGAGCTGAGACATTGTGAGATCACCCATGTGATCCTTTTATTCTGGTTACCATGGCCAAGGACTTCATACCAGGTGTTTAATGATCACTTTATTGTATGTAAGTGGTCAGAGGTAGAGCAAAGGAAAAACTGCCTTTCTAACTCAGGTTCATGGCCTATAACATGAGAAAATAATTTACGCTATTTCATAAGGTAGTTGTCAGGTAAATGAGGAAATGAATATAAACTGTATGGCACATAGAAAGGGTTCCATGAATGTTGCCATTATTATTCGAGAATAATGGGTGATAGTGTTGAATGAAGGCAGGGAATTGGCAGAAGGAGGAAGGAAAGGCCCGTGCAAAGGAAGGAAGGCAGGTCAGATATGTGAGGGAATGAAGGGCAGAGGACGGAGGCCCTTAGTGGCATCTGCAGGCAGCAGAAGCTGTTAGTTCCTATGTCCTGGTAACAACCAGCCCCAAAGTCATAGACTTTCTGGCAGGAGACTTAGAGATCATCTGATTTAACCAGGATGCATGAGAGAAAAGTGAATTCTGGGACTTACTCAAGGTCAGCTAGCAGCAGCTCTTGGCCTAGAATCCAGAACGCCTGCCTTTGGTTCTGGTGTTGTTTTACCACTGCTCACATTGCTTTATGTTAATCTGGATATTTGCAAGCATGAGATTGAGATATACTTTGTCTGTATTATATGGGCTCACTTCAGAGCCTTGAGTTGCTGAAATAGTGCCATTTGGAATTGGGGGAGGGCAAGGTATTATAACTTTAAATCAGAAGGGCAACTCACATGGAGAGTTAGTTCTCCTTGGCATAGTCTCCTCAAGTTCATGGTGCATTCAATACATCTCTTCCTACAAAGGCTACGTGTGATTTGATTTTTCCCTGTTAGGAGAGAATTATGATTTCTTTTGTGTGTGACCTCTTCAAGATGCCTTCTATTATCTTTATGTATGATATCACCTTATAGAGACTTATTTCTCAGTAAGATCCCAAATATGAAAAGCAGTAACTTGATTTTATGGGCTAATATATTTTCCATAGAGTTATGCTTTCTGGGTCTTCCTTAGAGAAAAAAAAATCTTACTTACATAGATATATTAGCATCTATCTTTTGTATACACGGCTACTGGACAAAAGGAAGTGAGGAGTAGTTCTTTGAGTAGTTTCTCAAGCTTTAGAGGCTGTTAAAATGGAAGGACCATTTCCTTTAAAATTACATTGAAAATTTTATTTGTGGGCTCAGACAGAGTCACTGTACCATTTTATTGGCTCATTTTTGTATGTTGTTAATGAGATTTTTTCATTTCACTATCCAAATAAGTACCTTTTAGGAAAAATTATTCCTTCCCTCCCACTCTTAGATACATACATCAATATGGGTGAAGACAAAAATTGGAACTGTGATAATGCTAAGTTAAAACATTATATTTATTGTGGCTTCTGATGACAAAAGTACTGTTTATTGAAGGAAATGTGGAAATTATAGAACAGAAAGAAGAAAGTAAGAATGAATGGTAAGTTCATCAAGCAAGTGGAGTTATTCTTCTGTTGAGAATTCGGTGTACGCCTTTCTAGAGAAAGATAGATATTGTTACACGCGAGGAGGATTACAGTAGATACTGCGGCTTTTTAGTTGTTCATTACTCAGTTTCCTGGAATCTCAAAGCAATGTCTTATTAAAAGGAGGCATGGTCTAAAGGGAAACAGTGGTGAGTGTAGAAAACAGAAATAGAGTAATTTCTTCTGATGAAAAGCTTTGGACATGTGACTGTTTCTGTGGGTTCCAGGGATTTTTGCTGACATGGGGTTCCGAGATTTGAAAATGTCTGAATGACTGTAACCAAGAGACAGGGTGTAAAAAAGGAAGAGAAAAGAAAATACTAGCTTTCTTGATAAGTCAAAGGTGGTGTTTAAATGGAACAGAGTGTGTTGATTCAGTTTTTCTGGTTTAACCTATTGAAATAGCTGTTTTCATCAGTGGTGCCTTTAAAAAACCCCTCGAGGTTGACAGTTTTTGCCTCTTCAAACAATGCTACAATAAACACCCTTGTATTGATATTCTTACTCACTGGCATTTTATTATATGTGATTAATATCCATGCAGGGGATTTCTGGGTCTGAGGCTATATGAATTTTAAATTTAATTGATAATGGAAGATTGTTTCTTAAAAACACTCTTAATGACTCACATTTCTGCTAGTAGTGCCTTCTCCTGGCAGTGCCATCAAAGTAGGTTTCACTAAAGAAAATTGCTAATCTAATATATATACAAACTCATAATATGGCTACTTTAATTTGTTTTTCTCTAATTACCTGCAAGTTCAAGCATATCTTCATATATGCTTCATATACGTAGTCAAATACATCTACCTTCTTAAAAAACCTTATTTTTGTTATTTTTTCCTAAAATTTTTAATCCTTTATTGTATATTTGAGTCTTTAATGTAGCTTAAATTTATTTTTATATATTGTTTAGATAGGGCTATGATTTTATTTTCTTTCAGATGACTGGTCATTTGTGCCAAGCTCTTCTTTCCTACAGAATTTAAATATCACCTTTTTCATAATTAAGTTACCATATATAGTGGGATCTATTTGGGTTTAGTTTCTTTGCGTTTTACTGTTTATCTTTTACCACACCAACGCCAAATTGAGTTGAATTCAGTGGCTTAATAGAGACAGATTTTTGCCTAACTTTGGTAGGCAGCTTGCTCCACGTTATAAAACTACCTCCTGTCATAAAGATACAAGAAAATTTGGGGCGCCTGGGTGGCTCTGTCAGTTAAGCATCTGACTCTTGATTTTGGCTCAGGTCACGATCTTGGGGTGGTGAGACTGAGCCCCACATTGGGCTCCGTGCTCAGCAGGAGTTTGCTTAAAATTCTCTTTCTCCTCCCTATTCCTATGCCCCCCTGCTTGCTCTGTCTCTCTCAAATAAGTAAGTAAATCTTAAAAAAAAAAAAAAAAAAGGATACAAGAAAATTTACTTTCCTTTTGGGTAAGGCCAATTAGCAAACACAAGTGGCCTACGATCCCCTCACCCGAGTCTTAAAGCCTCTCCCAAAGGTTAGAACCAGACTTAGTTCTGGTTTCTCTTGCCTGTTGCGATAGCCTCGAATAAAGTCTTCTGTGCCTGTTCAACTTTGTCTGGTATGATTTTGGCTTCGATAGAGCTTATATCCTTTTGTTCTGTAAAATTTTCTCAACTCCTTGTTGACGGACCCCTCCTCACTGTCCTTGTTTTTTCATGGTCCTACAGGGACCCAGGTTTTTTGTTGCTTGTTTGATCTTGTGGCTCTGCTATCCCTGAAGGCCTTGGAATCCTCTGGATCTCTGAATCTGGCCAGCAGATAGGAAAAGAGAGGGTGGTTTTAATGGGTCAGGCCTAGAACGGGTAGACATCATTACATTTATATCCTATTGGCCAAACTCAGTCACACCTAAATATAAGTGAGTCGGGAAAATATAGTCTAGCATGTGTCTAGGAGGAGAAGAGGGTTTTGTGAATGTAAAGAGACTTCTGTGGTCATTTCCTCTGCTGGTCACTTAGGATCTGTCTCATATTCCTCCTACACATAGAACACATCGCTCCCCATGCCTTCCCAAGGCAGACAACCCATCTGGTCACTGCATCCAGTTCTGACTTTGGGATTTCTGTGTGATATGCAGTCCCACTAGGAGGGACCTCCATATACACAAGGAAGAAAAGCTGTCTGCTCTTCCAACCACCGTAGTGATGGTGGAGCAGGGATGGGATAAACACAGAGAAAACTCTACTCAGGAAGAGAAAAGCAGGGAAAAAATAAAAGGATTGGAGACATAGAACAATCCCTGGCCCCTAGATTCTGAAATTCTGTTAGGCAAGCATTATAAAGGTGTCCTTGCCTGAGGATGAGGAAATCCCTTCTGTGGCTCCGATTCTGCTTTTGGAGAGGAATTTCCTTGATACCGTTCCTCATGGCCCCTGGGAGAGGGGCCTCCTTCCGGGAGGTTCTTTCTCCTCCATTACCTTTTTAAAATTTTTTTAATTTATTTTATTTTATTATGTTATGTTAATCACCATACATTACATCATTAGTTTTTGATGCAGTGTTCCATGATTCATTGTTTGTGCATAACACCCAGTGCTCCATGCAGAACGTGCCCTCTTTAATACCCATCACCAGGCTAACCCATCCCCCACACCCCTCCTCCCCTCTAGAACCCTCAGTTTGTTTCTCAGGGTCCATAGTCTCTCATGGTTCGTCTCTACCTCCGATTTCGCCCCCTTCATTTTTCCAGCGCTCACCATAGCACATTATGCTCACATCAGACCTAGACTTTGATGAGTCTGCCTTCTTTGGGAGTGTGTGTAGCTCTCATTGTCCCTTCCTTCTGAAGGGTTGTATTAAGACTTTTCCAATTCAGGTTCCTTTAAAGCAGCCTCATGGTTTCTTTGGCAAGTCTACCAAAATTTTGATGGTTTTTAAATAAAAACTTACTTTCAATAAGTTCCAAATACTGGTTACCACTCACACAGATTTTCCCTAGACATAATTCTCAAGCTTTCTCTGTGTATTTCTTCACTCTCATATCGTTCAACTTAAGAGTGACGACTTTGAGTCCTGGCTTGGTTGGAAGGTGACACCCTTATTTTGTGTCTGCAGCAAAGCTGAATTCCCTTGCTTAGCTGAAAAGTCTCTTTGGATTTTGTTGCTTAAGGTGTTTTAAAATCTTATTTCTTAATATTTGGTGAAAGAAGAGACAGATTTTCTAACCCAGTAAATCGTTCTGACTTTGGACTCTTTTCTTTTCTGTTATTCCTTGAAAACCAGAGAAATTCTTACCTGAGCTCATCTTTTACATGTAATACCTTGCTGACAGCAGGCAATAGTAGCCAATATATATGATCTCTCTAACACTTTCCAGCCACTTCCCCTGGAGCTCCAAACTTGTAGGCAGTGGCCTGTCTTTCAAGTTATCATAGACAGCAGTTTTATTAAATGTTTTGCCTGGCATTACAAGGGTCTCAGGCCTCCCAGACTCTCATGTTTGTTTACTTGAACTTCATGTCAACCCCACACATTTTAGATTTTTTTGTTGTTTTGTTTTGTTATAAAAAACTCCCCACTGCAGAGTGTTAGGTTCTATGGAAATTAGGATAAAGAATATTAGCTGTTATAACAGACAATTCCTGAATCATAATGGCTTAACACAGTAAAAGTTTGTACTTTGCTTACCCAAAATTTAATGTAATGTTCACTAGGTAGCTTTCTATATGGTTATTTAGGGAGCCAGATGACTTATTTATTTAGGCCAAAATTTAGCCATCTGACACACTACATGGGTACATCTTTGAGCTTTTAGATAATAGCCACTTGAGAAAAACCTGACCTCCCTCCCCATTGCTCTTTTATTCAGCATGTGTCTTCATGCTGGGCAGCACTGGGGAGCAGGGGTTTTGAGCACTGATTCACCCGAATGGCACTGTCCTCTGAGAACTCTTTCATATATTTTAAATGCAAACAAGTCTAAAGCAACTTATTGTTGTTCAAAACAGAGATAGTTTAACAGGAATTCAGGCTGCCATCTTGCATCAATCCAAGGGACAACATTCACAATTATCCACTTGAATCATGTGCCCTGGAGTTGTGTGACAGAATGATGCTCTCAGGAGGATCCTCACAGTTCACCAGAGTTCTTTTTGTAACTTCAAAACCAGTTCCACCTTGGGTGCCTGGGTGGCTCAGATGGTTAAGCATCTGCTTTCGGCTCAGGTCATGATCCCAGGGTCCTGGGATCGAGTCCCGCATCGGGCTCCCTGCTCCTTGGGAGCCTGCCTCTCCCTCTGCCTCTCTCTCTCTCTGTCTCTCATGAATAAATAAATAAAATCTTAAAAAAAAAAAAACAGTTCCCCCTACTCTGTTGGAAAGTTATGCCCATTTTGGGAAGTTAATGAAGAGCCTTTTGAACTTATACTTTTATAGATTTCTTTTCCCCCCAGGTTGACTGAGATATAATTGATACATAACATTGCATAAATTTAAGGTGTACAAGATGTTGATTTGATTCACTTACGTATTGCACAATGATTACCACTATGGTGCTAGCTAATACCTTCCATCATGTTACATAATTACCATTTCTGTTTTTGTGGTGAGAACATTTCAGATCTACTCTTTCAGCAAACTTTCAAGAGTATAGGATGGTATTATTAATTGTAATCACCAGATTACATTTCACCATTCACCAATCACCATTAGATCCCCAGAACTTATTAATCTTTTAACTGAAAGTTTATACTCTTTGACCAATGTCTCCCCATTTCCCAACTCTCCAGCATGGCAACCACCTCTAGTCTCTGTATCTATGAGTTTGGCTTCTTTAGAGTCCACGTGTAAGTGATACCATGCCATATTTGTCTTTTGCTGATCTTACTTATTTCACTTTAGGGAGCCAGGTTATTTCAATTTTATGGCCTTGGAATTCATGCTGGATCCATTGCATCTGGTTGGCCAAAAGGAGAAAAATGTATGGGAAGTTTTGATGAGAGGCATCACTCCCGCTCACATTCTAATGGCTGTAATTCAGTCACATGTTTGCATCTCCCTGCAAGTGAGACTGGCAAATGTTGTTTAGCCAGTTGTTTAGCCAGCTGTGTTCCTGGAAGAAAAAGGAAAAATGATTTTGGTGAACACATAGCAGTAACTGCCACATCTTTTGTTTTCCTTCTTTAGAGACTAAACCTCCAGTCTTCTGCTGGGGCGGGGTGGTGCGGAGGCAATCTTCTGCCTGTTCTGATTGGAGTTGCTATCTGTTTCTTCCCCACCCCCCTAGCTCTATGGAGATATAATAGACATATAACACTGTGTAAGTTTAAGGTATGTAAGGTGATGATTGATATACATATATGTTGTTAAATGGTAAGCACAATAAGGTTAGTTATCATATTCAACACCTCACATACAGCTTTTGTGTGTGTGTGTGTGATGAGAACTTCTAAGACCTACTTTCTTAGCAACTTTCAAATAAAGAATACAATATTGTTAAGGGTAGTCTCCATGCTGTATATTATATCCCAGAACATATTGTTGGGGAAGATCATTGAGAAGACTTGACTACCAGTTGACGCATGAGCTGGACCCCAGCAACTGGAGGCTCTTCACCGCTCCCCTATCCTTGAAATGTGGATTCCACTTGCTTTCCCTGCTCCTGAAGGCTGCTCCAAGGACATAGCCTTGAGATAGTGATATGGTGTTGAAACCACCTGGCCAGTGCTGGCCATTATATGTGACTGAACCCAGTTAAGACCTCTATATAAACGTTTAAGATTTGGTGACAGGTGCGGAGATCTTGCTTCTGCCCAAGACAAGGCTTGTTTGTAAGTTCCCTTTGCTTTCTGAAACTGCTGTCTACCAACCTGGAGTGGCCTGTGTCTTTCATTGGTGTCTCCTTACCATCTATATAGGGGGGCTAGTTTCAGATTACACCTGGGAAGCTCCTGAAGATCTTGTGATCCAAAACATATTCATCTTATAACTGAAAGTTTGTACCCTTTGAACACCTTCATCCATTTTTCCCACCTCTCCCTGTCCATGAGAACCACCAGTTTACTCTTTCTGTGAATTCAGTTTTCTTACATTCCACATATAAGTGGGATCATACAGCATTTGTTTTTCTCTGTCTTATTTCACTTTGCATAATATCCTCAAGGTCCATCCATGTTGTAAGTGGCAGGATTTCTGGAGTTTTGTTTTTATTATTTTATGGCCGAATAGTAGTCCGATTGGAGGTTATGCTCTGCAATTGGATAGAGCTGAGAATTTGCTTCACTGACTGCATGGGGCCATAGAACAGACTTCATGGCAGGTATAGCCCATTGGCTAGGGATCCAAATTGGGGAAAATTGCCAACCAAGCTCCCTGGCCAGACCAGGCCACTGGCTTGGTTCCACAGATGGACGGAACTGCTGGCTGAGATCTCTGCTCAGGCAGAGCTATGAGAAAGAATGTGGTCCTCCAAGATCTGAGCCCTAGTTGCTATACCTCCACCCCACTTCTCTATCTGATCCCTAGTGGTCTAGCCCTGCAGATTCTCTCAGTGATCCTCCTGATGAAAGACCTGAGTGGGCCTCCTGAGAAGGGTCCTGCAATGCTGGGGCAGCTGGATGTCCACTCTGGACTCTGTTTTCCCATTGGAGAAACCGTAGGCCCAAGGGGGCTCTCTCCTCATGGTGCTGTGCTGGCCTGGGGGAGGGGCAATGAGATCAAAGTGAAACTGCTCCTTTTACCCTTCTAATATGGTCCTTCTTGATCCTGTCACCCAGGGGGGTGCCTCAACCTCACCCCCGGGTTCTGGGATTTTCACAGTGATGTCTTGTCTGTGGATAGTTGGTAGTTGGTCTTTTTGTGAAGGGGACTGAAGCCAGAAATGACCTATGTTGCCATCTTGATGATGTCACCTTTCTTGTTCCTTTTTTTTTTTTTTACTATTTTATTTATTTATTTGACAGAGTGAGAGAGAGAGAGAGAGAGAGACCACAAGCAGGGGGAGCAGCAAGCAGAGGGAGAAGCAGGCTCCCTACTGAGTAAGGAGCCCGATGCGGGGCTCGATCCCAGGACCCTGGGATCATGGGATCATGACCTGAGACAAAGGCAGATGCTTAACTAACTGAGCCACCCAGGCACCCCACCTTTCTTGTTTCTTAAATAGACTTGCAATCAATCCACTTTAGTCTCCTATTCAACCCTTCTTCCAGAGATATGTGTTGTCACCAATTCTGATCCTTTGGGGATTTAACAGTATGAATAGGTTTGTTTTGGCTTTCCTCAATACTGACAGGAATTCATGTTCTTAGGTCTGAAACATGACTGACAAAACATCATCTGCTTTCTGGTTTCCAAGATTTTGTTGCTGTTATGGGCTCTTCCATTAACCCTGTCACTGTAGGTTTGAGATTTGCAGTAAATTCCCTGTGAATGCATGTTAGTAAGCTTTCAGGAAGGGTCAGGAGTAGACCCATTTGTTTAATCCACCTTTTTATCCCCCTCAGCACTTTCTTTTTATAATTTTCTTGAATATCAATTTCTATCTTTCAAGGGAATGGTTGAATGCATTTTGATATATTAATTTTAATAGCATAGATATATATCCAATAATATTAATAGCATAGATATATATCCAATAAAAAGAATGTTAACTCCTTTCCATGCAACTTGGAGTGATTTCCCATGTATTTATGTTAAAGAAAAACCAGACCTGGACAGTAGTTAAAGCGGTAAAACCAGATTTTATTTAGGAACTATTGTAATGGGGGGAAAAAAGACATGCTTGAAAGAATACTTAAAATATTAATTGTAGGGCGCCTGGGTGGCTCAGTTGGTTAAGCGACTGCCTTCGGCTCAGGTCATGATCCTGGAGTCCCGGGATCGAGTCCCATATCGGGCTCCCTGCTCAGCGGGGAGTCTGCTTCTCCCTCTGACCCTCTTCCCTCTTGTGCTCTGTCTCTCATTCTCTCTCTCTCAAATAGATAAATAAAATCTTAAAAAAAAAAAGTCTTTAAAAAAATATTAATTGTATTATCTCTCAATATGGGGATTTCAGATGATTGACTTTCTTGCTCATGATTTCAAAAGAGGTAGTGTAATGTAGTAATTGAAAACATTTATTCTGGAGCCACATTACTTGGGTTCAAATACCATGTCTGTCACTAACTGTTTAATCTGGGGCAGGTTAACAAACCTCATGTGCCTCAATTTTCTCATCTATAAAATGGGGATAATAATAGTACCTGCCTGATGAGATTGTTGTGAGGATTGAATGAACTAATCCATGCAAAGCATTTAGAATAGTGACTAATAAATGTGAACTACCATTAGCAATAAATGTGTTGTTCAAATTATTTTCCCTGAGCCTGTGGAAAAAAAGGTACCAGGAACGGTAATATGGATAGATACTTCCCTTCATTAATAGATTCTTTGCTAATGAACACAATATATAGTATATAGGCTTAAGGAAGTAGGGATAAAATCTCATGTAAGGAATCTTAGGGTTTATTTTATTCCTTAAGTATAAGATGAACAATTGGTACCTAAAAGAGAGTAATACACAGCTAAATTTTAGTGTATTTGGTAAGTACTTAGACGAAAGCAAGAAGGAGCCACAACGTTAGGAGCTGCAAGAGGGAAATTATGGCTGGACTGGAGAACTTGTTGAGGACTAGGAGTGTGACCAACAATGAAAGGAAATTAAAAAAAGAAATCTTCAAGAAGTTAGGAGAGCTCTCCGTTTCCTAGAACTTAGGTCCTTTGGAAGGCTAGAGAGTTTAAGAAGCTCTTCGGTTAGATCCCAACTCACCAAAGTTTTAGCTCTAGTTTATTGGGGAATATTTTTCTTATGAAATGGAAGTTAAGACAATACAGGAAATAAATGAGAATTATAGGATTCCCTCCCCGGCTCCATTTAAAGTAAAGCATTATCTGTAGATTCATTTCCCTAAAGCTGTGCCAGTGCAAGTAAACTAAGTGGAGAGGAAATTCTCCTGATGATACAGGCCAATAAAACCTGCTTTTAATGTATTTTGGATTTGAATAATGCACACTGACTTTTTACATTTATTTGAATGCATTTGTTAGCTGTACTATAATCTTCACTCTGGCTGTATGGAAATGCCCAAATTATGTGGTAATAAGATGCCTATGACCTAGTTCTCAGAAATCATTAAACTGAAGATGGATCTTTCTCTATGATATTTTAATGTCAGAAGGTAAAATATGTTGTTTTATCTTCCTGTCTTAAGGAGTGTAGTAAATGTGGGTCTAGATGGAGGATGAATGGAATGTTGGAAACAAATTCAATTTTCTCTTTCCTCAACTAGCTTCAAATAATCTGTTGCAATTCTGGGTCATCAAGTGGGACATATATTTGAATGTCTACTCTATGTTAAGCAGTCTGGAGAATTTAATGGAAGGTTTAAAGATTTGAGAGGATTTTAAACCTAGTTTTGGTAATATTATATGCAATTATGATACAAGGCAGTATGATATAAGAGCTATGTTATTTTATTTAATGCATATATGTCTGATCTAATTCTGAAAAGAGAATTTCAGGAGTCAAATAAGGTTTGTAATTGAGTTAAAACTCCACAGTATTGAGGGATTCTAGAGAATGAAATTAATTTTATCCAGAAGGATTAGATAAAGTATTTGAGAATGACTGGGATTTTGATGAATAGAATGGGGACCCATGTAAACAACCGAATCAACTGTATCTACTCTGCAGGTCAAAGGGTGATATGTCTCAGCCAAACACCCTAAAACTATTTTTTTAGTGGCTGTTAGGCTTGTTATATGCCATGCACTGGAAATTTAGCATTGTTCTCATTGTCATTCAACTTGTGTAAGAGGGAGAACTAGAATTAGAACCCAGGAATCTCTGATTTCAAAACAATTACATTTTATTGCCTGTTGCTAGGTAAGTTAGAAGTTCTCAGTAAAATCACCAAAGGAAGGCTACCATTCTTTTTTAAATTAAAAACAATTTTTTTAATTGAAATGTAGTTGACATACAATATTATATTAGTTTCAGGTGTATAACATAGTGAATCAACATTTATATACATTATGAAGTGATCACCACAATAAATCTAGCTACTGTCACCATACAAAATTGTTATAACTTATTATTAATTATATTCTTTATGCTATACATTGCATCTATGTCTTAGTTATTTTATAACTGGAAGTTTATACTTTTTAATCCCCTCCCCCTATTTCTTCATTCCTCTCCCTGCCTCCCCACCAAATTGTTGTCTGTATCTAGAAGTCTGTTTCTGTTTTGTTTGTTCATTTGTTTTATTTTTTAGATTCCACATATAAATGAAATCGTATAGTATTTGTCTTTCCCTATCTGACATTTCATTTAGCATAAAATCCTCTAGGTCCATCCATGTTATTGCAAATGGCAAGATCTCATTCTCCTTTATGGCTGAGTAGTATTCCCTTATTTGTATATACCCCATCTTCTTTATCAGTTCATTTACTGATGGACACTCGGGTTGCTTCCATATCTTGGCTATTGTAAATGATGCTGCAATAAACATGGGGGGTGCATGTAACTTTCTGAATTAATGTTTTTGTTTCCTTTATAAAAATATGCAGAAGTAGAATTGATGGATCACATGGTAGTTCTATTTTTAATTTTTTGAGGAACTTCCATAGTGGTTTCCAGAGTGGCTGCACCATTTTGCATTCCCACCAACAATACATGAAGTTTCTCTTTTCTCCACATCCAGGCCAACACTTATTTCTTATCTTTTTGAAAGTAGCCATTCTGACAGGTGTGAGGTAATATCTCATTGTGGTTTTGATTTGCATTTCCCTGATGGTGAGTGATCTTGAGTGTCTTTTTGTGTGTCTGTTGGCCATCTGTAGGTCTTCTTTGGAGAAATGTCTATTCAGGTCCTCTGCCCATTTTTTTTAATTGGATAGAAGGCTATCATTCCTTATATTTATACATAAAGCATTGGATGCTGGATGGAAAGACATCCATCCAGCATTTTAAAATCACTTGTTTGGGAGAGGCAGAAATTAACCTACAGAGAGCAAACAAGCAAACAGAAAACACAAAAACAAGACAAAGTAATGGAAAACATAGTTTTTAAATATTGTAAATAAGTAGATTATATCTTTTGAGATCCAATAATAATGACATTATTTTGCATATGAATGACAGAGTTATAAACACATAAAATTTCAATTATCTGGCTTAAATAAGTTCTTTTTAGATTAATATACCCAGCAAAAAAAAAAATGTAGGAGAGTAAATTGTTTATTGACTGTGGCTAATTTAGAGACTCTTTGGTAGAAAACATTATGAAATTTAGAAGACATTTTTCAGAAATGGATATTGTGGAATTTAAGTATAAAATAGCAAAATTAAAAAATAGAAATGAATAACATTCATTTGTGAGGGGAAGAGAACACATGAAATATAAACTAGTGGAACAACAAAGAGAAATCTTTAACCACAGTGCTGGGAGACATTAAATCCTCTGACAAAAGTTCTTTGGAGACAAGTGAGTACTAAGTGCACACTCCTCAGGGTGGACCAGGATTGGAGGTGTGAATAAGGAAGCAGCTGATACGTAGAACTGGTTTTTAAAAAAAATGTAAAAATGCTTGGGGTTGACATTTGTTAAAACCCATTCCACTAAAACAGTATACTTTTTAATAAGTACACAAGAAACCAAAATGTCAAAAGATGAATCAATCTTTTAAGATCTTTTGGAGCTGTACTTAGTCTCACTCCTACTGTGACTCTTTCACTTGGAAATTACTCACAACAAAAGAACAAGTCTCTCATTTTTGTGGTCATAGGGGATAAGAGAGATGCTGTTTGAATTGTAAAAGCATTTTTAAAAATGCTTACTTTATGATAAAATGGAACTTTAATCTGGAGAACAATTCTTTTTCACATTTGCTACCTAATACTCTGCATGCTTTCAATTGATCATCATGATGACTTTAATTATTAAACATGAAATAAATTCCCCTCTTCTCCATTAGGCTATTTAACTTTAATTTTCATAATGTAATGGAGTAGGAAAGGTCAAGGGCTTCCCTCTTGTAGGAAATTTCATTCATCTTCTAGGCAAGAATGGCTTTAGCAAAAGATCAAGTTACATAGGTGCTCAAGGAAATAGGTTCTAGAGGGCAGCAAAGGACCTAAGGCCCTTTGAAAAGGTTTTTTAAAAATGAAGTATTTTGGGCACCTGGGTGGCTCAGTCGTTAAGCGTCTGCCTTCGGCTCAGGTCATGGTCCCAGGGTCCTGGGATCGAGTCCCGCATCGGGCTCCCTGCTCCGCGGGAAGCCTGCTTCTCCCTCTCCTACTCCCCCTGCTTGTGTTCCTGCTCTTGCTATGTCTCTCTCTGTCAAATAAATAAAATCTTTAAAAAAAAATAAAAAAAAATAAAAATGAAGTATTTTCCAGTTGGACTCTGTATTTTATTTCCCTTATCCCTCTCTCTGCAAATACTAAGCCTCTGGCCCATGAGGGGACACATTTGGTGCTGGGCTGTAGCGGGGATAGAACTCTACCATTCAGTCTTGAAGATGCCATGCATATGTGGAGAAAGATAATCCAAGAGTGGGTCCTACCTTAGGGTCACCTCAGGGTCACATGTATCACTAAAACGGCAAGATTTTTTAAAAAATGAGAACATTCAATAAAATGGAAAGTGTTGTTATTTAAGAACTTAAGAGAGCCATACAGAGCATACGTAATTCTCAAACCTCAATGTGCATCAGAATCACTTGCAGGGTTTATTAGAACAGATTGTTGATCTCTAATCCCAGAATTTCTGATTCTGTAGGAGTCGGGTGGTGAAGAGACTGCATTTCTAACAGGTTTCTGTTGGTCTGGGAACCACACTTTTAGAACTATTTTAGAGTTCTAATGGGTGATCGTGACTCAGTTTTGTGCCTCAAATGGGTTTTAGATGAGCTTAAATATAGACAACTGTATCTTTGGGGTAGCAAATGGGTCACAGAAGTGCCAGAGTCATAGGCCTGTGGCCTCTGACTGCGATCAGTCTTGACTGTTTAATCCCTGTGCACCATATGAATAGTATTGCTTTCTAAATGTGTCAAGACATGGAAAAGTTGGAGGTGCACTTGATTCTAAACTTAAATGTTTCCAGTGATTCAATTCTACTGGGAAAAAACTCAGTAGATATAACTTGTCTCTGGAATAAAATATTTTTTAAAAGATTTTATTTATTTATTTGACAGAGAGAGAGACAGCGAGGGAGGGAACACAAGCAGGGGGAGTGGGAGAGGAAGAAGCAGGCTTTTCGCGGAGCAGGGAGCCCGATGCGGAGCCCGATCCCAGGACCCCAGGATCATGACCTGAGCCGAAGGCAGACGCTTAATGACTGAGCCACCCAGGCGCCCCTCTGGAATAGAATATTTTAAATGAGGTAGGGGATCCCCGAATCATTCCCCAAACAGTTATACTTTGCAAGAAGAGAAAGGAATGAGAACATTTGCTGAGTGGATTTCTTGTGGTAGGCACATGCCAGGTACTCAGTATGTTATTGTGTTTAATTCTCACTATAACTTAATGAGGTAGGTATTCTTTTGCTCATTTGCTTCATCTAACTGGGATTTAGAAGACATAAGTAATTTGCTCACAGTCACAGAGCTGGTAAGTGAACCAGTTAAACCCAGGTATCTCTGACTTGAAGTTCCAAGCTCTATCACATGGCCATAGGGGTGAAGCAAATCGGGGAACCCTTTCTTTACATCATCTGAAATTGGATCAGCTTCAGAAAAAGTTAAGTTTGAGGTTATATGTAAGTTTCCAACAAAAAGGCTTACCCAATTTAAATACTTCAGGCTTGCAGGGGATTATCTAGCTAGAAGTTTTAAGCATGTGGTTATCCTGACTCTTCTTGTGTGTGTATGTGTGTGTGTGTGTGTGTGTGTGTGTGTGTGTGTGTGTTTCCCTTCTGATGGTTATTCGGAGCTGACACCTGTAATGTGTCATAATTTCTGGCTATATTATGTAGGCACAATGAGGTGATGAATTGGATAGTTATATGATGGCAGGTTGTAGGACCCAGGTTTTTTGGGTAGTTTTCCTGTGTCCCCCACAACACTTTGTAGAGACTCAGTCTGGAGAACCTTGTCTAGAAGCCATCTCCAACTGCCTCTGCAGATAGCTTTCTCTGGGTTTCAGACTCTTGACTTTTTCATTCTTGCCTACCTTCTTTTGGTACCTCTTAATTTCAAACTTGCAACAACACTCTTTACACTTAATTTGTGTTGCTGTTTTACTTGAGCTTCAATTTATCACTTGTAATGTTAAAAGGGTCATTAATTTCTTTTATTGTGTTTCCCCTCACATTTATTTCTTGTTTGAAATGTGCCCATTAACAATGGGGTGCCTAGATAAGTATTTTAACTGGATGCTTTATTAATTATTTTAGCTGATTTTCTTCAATTACTTTAATTAGTGCTGTGTTGTATTATTTTTGTCTCTTGACTCCTCAAATTAAAAGTTCACCTTTTGATATATTGAACACACTTGAAATCGTTTGAGTGAATGAAGGCTTCTATCTGGGAGAGGTACGGCAATTAAAAACTTGTCGGACTTTGAAAGGTTGCCATTAGGTAACAAGGGAAAGACTAACATCCAGAGAGATTAAGAGACTGGCTGGCAGCATTGCTAGTGGAAATAGGTTTGAAATCAGCCAGATCTGTTTTTGATTCTTGGATTTTAATTTACCAGTTCCATGATCCTGGGCAACTTCAAAGTTTCGAACATGTTCCTTCATCTAAAAAGTGGGTATGGTAATAGTGCGGGGTCCCTGGAAAGACAACGAAAGTATTGGCATCAGCATAGTATTGGTACTATTTACTAAAAACCTAATAAATAGTAACTATTCTTATGATTGCTAACACATAATCTAATTCAATTAAAATATATTTCTCACTTATTGTCCTTTATTTACATAAAAACTAGGTCCATGGTAATAAAGAGTAATTTTAAAAAATGCAAAGTCATGATTCTCATACAAATAGAAAATGAATATCTGCCAAAGATTTAAATTAATTATTTAGTTAATGAGGGAACCAGTAGTGTTAAAACTAATTCAAAGAGAGTTTGATTTACAGAGATTTATATTCTCTATCAGATGAAATTTACTTGCAACTCTATGAACAGGAATAATTTAAATTGCTACAAGCTAGAAACATTTGTATTACTGTTCAGTTTTCTATAAGTTGACTTCTATCCCTAAAGAGTTTGTTAAATAGTTTAGGCAATTAAAGACTATCAAGGGTGCACAGCCCCATGGAATCAGATATTCCTGGAGAACTTATTAGACAAATGACCAACATTCCCCTGGAAGGGCAGTACATTCTTTTATAGACTTGCTTTTTCATAAATGATGTGTAAATAGTTTTCCTCCCTTCTAGAATGCATATAGTGTCGTTTTTTGGGGGGGGGTCCAGTATATTTTGTTTCTGTATATGACTCTGTTTTTTTTTTTTAAAGATTTTATTTATTTATTTGACAGAGATAGACACAGTGAGAGAGGGAACACAAGCAGGGAGAATGGGAGATGGAGAAGCAGGCTCCCCGCCGAGCAGGGAGCCTGATGCGGGGCCTGATCCCAGGACCCCGGGATCATGACCCGAGCTGAAGGCAGATGCCCAACCGACTGAGCCACCCAGGCGCCCTGTTTTTTTTTTTTTTTTTTTGAGTACATATCTGTCCTCTGTAGTATTTTTAAAATAAATGTTTATAACATTTAGAGAACATTAGAACTCTGGGGGTGGGGTGAAGGACACCTAATAATCTCTTTTGCTATTTTTCCAAGTTTTGGCAACTTTTCTGACAGTTTCAACCTCCCGCATTTGTGATCATATAATACCCAAAAGGCTGGTCTCATCATGTTTTGCCTAATTATTAATATTGTTTGTGAGAAGACTAATAGTTATCCTTATAGGCCTCCTTGAGTTTGCTTTTCAAATCTATATCCAGCCAATAATATAAAACTACAGAGGCTACAGAATTAACTTTGATTTTGAAGTTGTTATAAGGACTCTTGGATTGGACTTTGAAAGGTTCTATTATTTGTTCTTCTATCCCAAGATTAAGAAACCAAGTCCATCAGACTTTACCTATAGTAACTAAATTTATGTGAATTTCTTCTTGAGGTCCCTAAAATTTGCTAAGGTTCCTGGCTTGTCAGGAAGTGACCTTCCTTTCCCCTTGTGAGGCCAGTTTTCCTGGAAGAACATTGTAGACATTGGATCCATATATAAAGTCAAATTTTTTCATTAACAGTGGCTTGTCATGCCTGATTAAATGAGATTCATTCTTGGATATGCTGCTCCAGATTCAACATTGATTTGTCCAGTTCTGTTCTGGTAAAAAAAAAGGAGAGATTTTTATTAAATCTATGCAAATAACCATATTGCCATAAAAAGTAAGTAGGCTCAGTTAAGAAATTATAAATCTGGGGGAGTCCAGTGAGAATTAGGTTCCATTTTTAAAGTATTTCATATCAGTTTTCAAAAGCAAATTTTACTGAAATTGAGGGTTAGAGATAAACTTAAGAAAAAGAGGAGGTGCTACCATATATATATATATATATATACATATATATATATATGTATGTATATATACCTAAGATTAAATAATATTAATAATATTCCAAAGAAGTATCCATAATTAAATTTTCCTCATCTGTTCATTTAGTCCTATGTGATAATTCTTATTCTTCTGGAGGTGGAGTCATCAGATGTTTTCATAAAACCATTTGCTTCTGGACCAAAAAGAGTCCTGGAAATCCTCACTCAGTACCTTGGTACTTTCTGAAAGTTGTCTAAGTGATATCATTTTGGAGCTCTGTGCCTAAGAACTTATTTTCTAAAGTATCAATAGTTTAAAGAACCTGGTACTTTGTGTGAGGCTGTTGTCACATGAATCTATCCTGTGTTGAAGATACAAACTGTGATCAGGAACTTGTAGCAGAGCTTGCAGGCAAGCACCAAAGTAAAACAAACTTATCTGTAGATGCCTAAACTGAATAGTTATGATTAATTTGATCCAGTATAACCACTAATATGGGCTGGAGGAGGGTAAAATTCTTTAAAAAATTCTTTTTATTATGTTCAGTTAGCCAACATATACTACATCATTAGTTGTTTTTTATTTTTTTAAAGATTTTATTTATTTATTTGACAGATAGAGGCACAGTGAGAGAGGGAACTCAAGCAGGGGGAGTGGGAGAGGGAGAAGCAGCCTTCCCGAGGAGCAGGGAGCCCGATGCTGGGCTTGATCCAGGATCCCGGGATCATGACCTGAGCCAAAGGCGGACACCTAATGACTGAGCCACCCAGGCGCCCCTACATTGTTAGTTTTTGATGTAGTGTTCAATGATTCATTAGTTGTGCATAACACAGTGCTCATCACAACACGTGCCCTCCTTCATACCCATCACCTGGCTACCCTATCCCCCCAACCCCCTCCCTTCTGTAACCCTCAGTTTGTTTCCTGGAATCCAGAGTCTCTCATGGTTTGTCTCCCTCTCTGATTTCTTCCCATTCAGTTTTCCCTCCCTTCCCCTATGGTCCTCTGTGCTGTTCCTTATGTTCCACAAATGAGTGAAACCGTATGATAATTGACTTTCTCTGCTTGACTTGCTTCACTTAGCATAATCCCCTCCAGTTCCACCCATATTGATGCAAAAGGTAGGTATTCATCCTTAATGATGGCTGAGTAATATTCCATTGTATATATGAACCACATCTTTATCCATTCATCTGTTGAAGGACATCTTGGGCCCTTCCGCAATTTGGCTATTGTGGACATTGTTGCTATGAATATTAGGGTACATGTGCCCCTTCTTTTCACTACATCTGTTATCTTTGGGGTAAATATCCAGTAGTGCAATTGCTGGGTTGTAGGGTAGATCTATTTTTAACATCTTGAGGAACCTCCATACTGTTTTCCAGAGTGTCTGTACCATGTATATTGCATTCCCACCAACAGTGTAAGAGGGTTCCCCTTTCTCCACATCCTCACCAACACTTATTTTCTATCTTTTTAATTTTTGCCATTCTAACTGGTGTAAGTTGGTATCTCATTGTGGTTTTGATTTGTATTTCCCTGGTGGCTAGTGATGTTGAACATTTTTTCATGTGTCTATTGGCCATTTGTATATCTTCTTTGGAGAAGTGTCTTTTCATGTCTTCTGCCCATTTCTTGACTGGATTATTTGTTTTTTGGGTGTTGAGTTTGAGAAGTTCTTTATAAATCTTGGAAATCAGCACTTTGTCTGTAGTGTCATTTGCAAATATCTTCTCCCATTCTGTGGGTTGCCTCTTTGTTTTGTTGACTGTTTCCTTTGCTGTGCAGAAGCTTTTTATCTTGATGAAGTCCCAAAAGCTCATTTTTGCTTTTGTTTTACTAGCCTTTGGAGATGTATTTTGAAAGCAGTCGCTGTGGCCACTGTCAAAGAGGTTACTGCCTATGTTCTCCTCTAGGATTTTGATGGATTCCTGTCTCACGTTGAGGTCTTTCATCCATTTTGAGTTTATCTTTGTGTATGGTGTTAGAGAATGATCGAGTTTCATTCTTCTGTATATAACTGTCCATTTTTCCCAGCACCGTTTATTGAAAAGATTGTCTTTTTTCCATTGGATATTCTTTCCTGATGTGTCGAAGATTATTTGACCATAGAGTTGAGGGTCCATTTCTGGGCTCTCTGTTCTGTTCCGTTGATCTATGTGTCTGTTTTTGTGCCAATACCATGTTGTTTTGATGATCACAGCTTTGTAATAGAGTTTGAAGTCAGGCATTGTGATGCCCCCAGCTTTGGTTTTCTTTTCCAACATTCCCCTGGTGATTCGGGGTCTTTTCTGGTTCCATACAGATTTTAGGATTGTTTGTTCCAGCTTTGTGAAAAATGTCAATGGGTATTTTGATAGGGATTGCACTGAAAGTATAGATTGCTCTGGGCAGCATAGATATTTTCACAATATTTATTCTTCCAATCCATGAACATGGAATGTTTTTCCATCTCTTTGTGTCTTCCTCAATTTCTTTCATAAGTGTTCTGTAGTTTCTAGAGTATAGATCATTTACCTCTTTGGTTAGGTTTATTCCTAGGTATCTTATGGTTTTTAGTGCTATTGTAAATGGAATCGATTCCTTGGAGAGTAAAATTCTTTATTGGAGTATTGTACATATGATTTCCTAAGAGTTTGATCAACATTTTCCCTGAGGTTAAAAACCAGTTATAAACAGTAAGGCATTGACAAATCTACAAGGCTTTTCCATAACACATAAACTTTCTGAAATATTTACCTTGGTAGATTTTTTACCTTAATCTAAGGAAGGTTGAATATATCTTTTGATTTGACAGTGTTTCCTATGCAGCTATTCCTCTATTGAATCTAATTAAGATCCCTATGTAACAAATCAAATCTAATTGTTTATAGGGTCAAAGTAGAAATTATACCTGACAAAGTTAAACAGGCAAGAAAGACATTATTCAAGGCTATTACAATAGGGGAGAGAGGCTAGACCTAAAATCTTAACTCCAGTAAAATAACATCAGGAGAGTTTTGAAGAGCTGAGGTGGGGGCACTGTAGGCTAGTCATGTTTGCTAAGTGGTATTTCCCGTAGGAAAAGTACATTTTCTTGTACCTTCATGACAGGAGATGGTTTTACAACTTGGAGCAAGGCAGTCACTACAGCTAGTCTCCTACTGTCCTACGGAGAGTAAGAGATAGGGGCACTATCTTCCTTGATGATACATTTCAAAGGGATGGTTCCTAGGTCTTTGCAAAAGATGGTCCTCGGCTCTAAAACTGGCAGGAGGCTTTTAAAAAGATTTACGTATCAAAGAGAAAGAATTTATGATTGCAAATTTTATAAAGTAAATAGTCTAAGGAAGGGAGGGTAGGGGCCTAGTATCTGGAAGAAGCTTGTCTAAAGTTTAGTCAAGCAGAGGAGAGCATTAAGACCATCTTGGTCAAGAACATCCTTCTTTTTATTAGATGAAAGAACAAATCTTTGTGGTTTTTCCAGGAATCTTCTGGGAAATTCAAAGATAGTTTTAGTTATAAAGGATATCCTGAAAGTTTTAGTTTATTATTATTTTTTTCTAACCATAGGCTATGATGTTCAGAAAACAAAGTGAGCAGTTGTCAGAGAAGATTTTGTCAATTTTTGAAGATGGGCTCATGGGTTTCTAAGAAATAACACTTGTTTTCCTATTCAAGCAAAGTGAACACAGAGTATATTAAAATGAACACAGAAGAAAGTAACTCAAGTATAGGAAACTTAGCTCTTTCACAAGTGAAAAAACTTTTGTCCTTAGCACTTTTTTTTAAAATTAATTGAGTTAATGTGTCAACATAAAGAGCAGAAAAATTATTCTGTTAAGAAACAGAATCTCTGCAATCTAGATAGGTTTATAAAAGGTAAAGAATTATCTATCAAATTATCTATCTATAAATGTGCTAGAACAAAAGATCGTCAAAATTGTGCAACATTTCCTAAAGGTTGAATGCACTTTTTAAAAAAAGATTTTATTTATTTATTTGAGAGAGAGAGCGTGAGCAGGGGGGAGTGGTAGAAGGAGAGGGAAAGGGAGAGAGAATCTCAAGCACTCTGTGCTGAGCTGGAGCCTGACTCAGGGCTCAATGTCATGACCCTGAGATCATGACCTGAGCTGAAATCAAGAGTCAGATGCTTAACCTACTGAGCCATCCAGGTGCCCCAAGGTTGGAATGCATTTTATATATATATATATATTTTTTTTCCCTCCAAATTCAGGTGTTATAAACCAAACAAATAAAATTCACTTGCTTCAACTTTTGTCCTTTACTATGTTTTTTCATATTCTAGGACAAACTGACATTCTACTTTAGGACAAAACTGTACTTTTTTTTCCCCACATGCTCAGCTGTGGTTCTCTATTGCTATTATTTAGTATAGTCTTAACCATTCATAGTATTATAACTTTCATTTTTATTTTTGTGTTTTATGTTTATATTTTTAAACATTTTAATTTCAATGTAGTTAACATACAGTTTTATATTAGTTTCTGGTGTACAGTATAGTGATTCAACAATTCTATACATTACTCATTATGATAAGTGTACTCTTAATCCCCGTCACCTACTTCACCCATCCCTCCCTCCCACCTCCCCTCTGGTCACCATCAGCTTGTTCTCTATAGTTAAGAGTCCATTTTTAGGTTTGTCTCTTTTTTTCTTTGTTTGTTTTTTGTTTCTTGAATTCCACATATGAGTGAAGTCATATGATATTTGTCTTTCTCTGGTTGACTTATTTCACTTAGTGTGATATCCTCTAGCTCCATCCATGTTGCAAATGGCAAGATTTCATACTTTTTAATGGCTGAGTAACATTCCATTGTGTGTATATATCACATCTTCTTTATCCATTCGTCAACTGATTGACACTTGGGTTGCTCCCATATCTTTGGTATTGTAAATAATGATGCTATAAACATTGGGGTGCATGTATCCCTTTGAATTAGGGTTTTTGTATTCTTTGGGTAAATACCCAGTAGTGCAATTGCTGGACTGTAGGTAGTTGTAATTTTAACTTTTTGAGGAACCTCCATACTGTTTTCCACAGTGGTTGCAGCAGTTTGCATTCCCACCAACAGGGCACAAGGGTTCCTTTTTCTCCACATCCTTGCCAACACCTGCTGTTTCTTGTGTTGTTGATTTTAGCCATTCTGACAGGTGTGAGGGGATATCTCATTGTAGTTTTGTTTGTTTTTATGAATATTTAATATGTAAACATTAAACAACACACTACTGCACAAGCAATGGGCCACATAAGAAATCAAATGGCAAATCAAAATATGTATCAAAACAAAAGAAAAGAGAATACAATATTCCAAAACCTATGGGATGCAGCAAAAGCAGATGTTAGAGTGAAATTTATGCTATAAGTGCTTGTATTAAGAAAAAAAGTTCAAATATTCAACTACATTACAAGGAACTAGAAAAAGAAGAAACTTAGCTGAAATTTAGTAGAGGAAAGAAATAACCAAGAAAAATCAGAAATAAATGAAAGAGACCAGAATAAATAATAACATAACATTGAAGGTAATGACCAGTTTAAAAACAAAAAACAAAAAACAATATTGACAATGCTTTAACTATACTAAGTAAAAAAAGAGAGAAGACTCAAAAACCAAAATGAGAAATAGAAAACACTACAACAGACACCACAGAATTGCACAATGTGATAACAGATTACCATAGACAACTATATACTAAAAAATCAGATAACTTAGGAAAAAACCCAGATAGTTCCTAAAAATGGACAAATTACCAAAATTGAATCATGAATCTTGATTTCACAAAGTAGAAAATCTTAGACCGGTAACAAGAATGAAAGTTAAATTAGGAATAAAAAATCTCCCAGTACAGAAAAGCCCAAGACCACATGGTTTCCTTGGTGAATTCTACCAAACATTTAAAAAAAACAATGTAAATTTTATCAAAATCTTACAAATAATGGAAGAGAGGGAACACATTCAAAATCATTTCATGAGACCAGCACTATCCTGATACCAAAGCAGGATAAAAACAATACAAGAACAAAAAAGGTCTAGTTTATCCAATATAAGTATTGCTACTCTGGCTTTCTTTTGACATCCATTTGTGTGATAAATGTTTCTCCAGTTCCACACTTTCAATCTGCAGGTGGCTTCAGGTCTAAAATGAGTCTCTTGTAGGTGGCATGTAGATAGGTCTTTTATTTTTATTTTTATTTTATCCATTCTGATGCCCTGTGTCTTTTGATTGGAGTGTTTAGTCTATTTACATTCAAAGTAACTATTTATAGATATGTATTTATTGCCATTTTATTACTTGTTTTATTATTGTTTCTGGTGATTTTCTCTGATCCTTTCTTGTTTTTGTCCCTTTTGGTCTCTCCTTTGTGCTCAAAGAGTCCCCTTTAATATTTCTTCAGGGCTGGTTTAGTGGTCATGAATTCCTTTGGTTTTTGTTTGTGTGGGAAACTCTTTATATCTCTTTCTATTCTGAATGGTAACCTTGCTGGATAGAATATTCTTGGCTGCAGATTTTTCCCATTCAGTAGTTTGAATATATCATGCCACTCTCTTCTGGCTTGCCAAGTTTCTGTTGAGAAATCTCCAGCTAACCTTATGGATCTCCCCTTGTAAGTTAAGGATTTCTTTTGTCTTGCTGTTTTTAGGATTTTTTCCTTTATCACTATATTTTGCAAATTTAAATACAATGTGTCTTAGTGTTGGCCTGCTTTTGTTGATTTTGATGGGAATTCTCTGTGCCTCCTGTGTTTCCTTTCTCAGATTAGGGATGTTTTCTGCCATTATTTTTTGAAATAAATTTTCTGTCCCCTTTTCTCCCTCTTCTTCTGATATTCCTGTAATAGGAATATTATTACATTTGATGGAGTCACTGAGTTCTCTAAGTCTATTCTAGTGTTCCATAATTCTTCTTTCTCTCTTTCGTTTAGTTTCATTATTTTCCATTATTTTGTCTTCAAGGTCACTAATTCATTCCTCTGCTTCTTCCAGCCTTTTGCTCATTGCTCCAAGTCCATTTCAATTTCTTTTAGAGTGTTCTTCATCCCTGATTGTTTCTTCTTAAACTCTTTTATCTCTGTGGTAAGGGTCTCCCTGAGGTCTTCTCTTCTTTTCTCAAGGCCCCTGTGTATCCTTATGATTGTTGCTCTAAATTCTCCATCAGGCATGTTACTTATATCTGTTTTGCTTAGATCTCTGGCCGTGGCCTTATCTTGTCCTTTCATTTGGGATAAATTCCTCTGTCTTGGCATTTTGTCTAAGTCTCTGCATTCTTCTCTGTGTTAGAAAAGCCAGTTATGTCTCCTGCTTCTGGAAAATAATGGCTTTATGAAGAAGAGGTCATGTTGTGTCTATGGCCTGGTGCTTCAGTGAGTGTCTCTGGTGTGTGCTGCGTGCGCTCTGCTGTTGTGTTTTGGCTGCTCTATCCTTTAGGCCAGTCATTTGCAGAATCTCTCCTTGCCTGCTGTAGGCAGTGTTTGGCCCCTGGCCTGTATGTGGTGAGTTTTAACTAGGTGTGCTCTGGTCTGCTTTTGAAATGAGACCTGACACCAGCTCCACCAGAACTGAGGCCCTGCAGAACTCTCTGGCTGGGAGATGTGGCATGGGCAGGGGTTTGTAGATCATTTTTCAGATTGATGTTTCCACGCTGTCTGGCCCCCAGGTTGTTTGCCTGCCTTCTCTCCAGGAGCAGTGCAGTGGCCTCCTGGCTCTATACCAGCCAAGCCTGGTAACATTTAAAAATCTAGGCTTTGAGCCTTGCTGGTTGCAAGAACTCATGAAATTCAACCCCTCTCATTTTCCAAGCCAATGGCTTTGGGGAAACATTCTCCTTGTGCATTCCCTGTGTGCTCCGCTCTCTCTTGCCCTTCTCCATGACCATAACTCCCTCCCTTCCACAGCACCTGCAATCCATTTCTCCCCTAAACCACATCTTTGCACTTCCTACCTTCTTCAATGTGACCTCTTCTATCCCTTTACTTGTGGAGTTTGTCCTCACTCTTCAGGTCAATTTCTGGGGCATTTAGGATGATTTGATAGTTATCTAGTTGTGTTTGTGTGATGAGATGAGCCTAGGGTTCTCCTACTCCACTGCCATTTTCCTCTGTGTCATAATATTATAACTTTTAATCAAAATATTTGACCGTTATTGCACAGAGAAAACTGAGGGACAGGTAACTGAAAACAGTCAATACAAGCATTTTAGCAGACTATGACTGTGCATACACATAACAAAATTTTCTTTGGCCACACAGAATACCTTCACATATTCAAATACCAAAAATGAACATGTTCATCAGTATGACACAAAGATACACTCACTCTCATGTTCATGAGATAACAACCTACGTCTTATAAAAAGTAAAATAATGAAGGAATGAATGGATGAAGAAATTATGGTGTATATATATACAATAGAATATTTTTCAACTACTGAAAAGAATGAAATCTTACCATTTGCAATAACATGGATAGACATTGAAGGCATTATACTATGTGAACAAAGTCAGACAGAGAAAGACAAATAACATATGACCTTTCGTATATGTAGAGTCTTAAGAGACAAAAGAAAAGAAAACAAACAAACAAACAAAAACCTACTAACAACAACAACAAAAACAACAAAACCAAGCTCGTAGGTACAGAGTATATATTGGTGGTTGCCAGAAGCAGGTGGTAGGAGGTAGAAGAAATGGGTGAAGGGGGTCAAAAGGTAAAAAGAAAAAAAATGTAGTTGATGTAAAACAGACTATAGAAGGAAAAGAAAAAAATGTACACTTGTATTATCTGTAACTCTGATAAATTAGAGAAAAGACATAGCTTATTTTTAAAAAAATATTAAACCCATATAACTAAGACTTAATTATGTGATCTTGGATTTTTCAAATATTTCTGAGCTAGCAGTTTCCATAACAGGATTCTTTTCCTTAAATGTCCAGTGCATTTAGAAATTTATTATCCTTAGAAGTTCAATTTCCTTATTTTTTTGTGAATTATGGAAATATTAGAGATGGTAGTTGCTTAGGCAATCTTGATAGCAATCTCTATAAACTAATTAAAATGGAACTCCTTCAATTTCAGAGATATAATCTAAATTATTAATACTATTTGGAGATAGGATAACATTTTGCATTCACATAACAAGAGGTCAAGACCTTTGTCAATTATAAACATATAGACACCCAGACACATAGATAGTGTGTTGTATAACTAAGTTGTATTACTTTACCTATTGGTTGAAAATAAACAGAGGGGCGCCTGGGTGGCTCAGTTGGTTAAGTGTCTGACTTGATTTCAGCTCAGGTCATGATCTCAGGGTTGTGAGATTGAACCCCACATAGGGCTCTGCTCTGGGCATGGAGCATGCTTAAGATTCTTGCTCTCTCTGTCTCCCTCTCTAAAAATATAAAAGTAAATAAATAAACAGAGAAAAACAGCAACTCTCTGATTCAGATCTCAAGGACTTTCTTCTCAGTGGGTATGAAATCCTAGCTGATTCGTGGTCACAAATAGACAAGCAAACAAAAAAGACTAGCATATCAGATTTCTCTTCTCTCTCACTTAACAGAAAATGCTTCTCTGTCCTCCTCCAAGAAATTCATCAGGTGGTTAGATTATAAACCAAAGTCCCAATCATTGCTGCCACCAATGGGGAATTACTTTATTAGGTACAAACCAGAAACAAAAACAAAACACAAATTCAGTAGAGAGGAAACAAAAGTCCTAGAGAAACCATTAGCAAAGCTAAGCTTCTATTGCCCCTTGGGATTCACTGTGGAAACCAAGAAAAGACGTGCTGGGTTTAAATAGCTAACGAAGTATGCTTCTCTGGCAACCCAGTTTACCTGGATCCATCAAGTCAGTCCAGTGATTTGTGAAAACACTAAAAGATAATTTTCAGAAAGGTGAAAATATGACATTGATAGAAATAAAATATGAACACATTCAAATATTTTTCTTAACTCATTAATTCACAATGCAACCAATAAGAAGTGGTGAACAAAATACATTTGTATTGCTGTGAAAAGAAATAATTTGCATTACTATGGAAAGAGACACTTGCATTGCTATTAGTTTTTTAGTAAGTTAACTTCTATCTGTACAGAATCTATCAAGACAAACCCAAGGTATACACCTTTTATGGAATCTGAAAATCCTCAGAAGGTTTACTAGAAATGTCTAGTATTCCACTGAAAAGATACCTAGTAATGTCTCTTGCTCTTTTCCAATAGTTGGACAATTTTTCCTGACACTGGGAAACATTAGGGATCAAAACTGACAGAGATTTATGCCTTCATGGAACTTGCATTTTAGTTGGTGAAATAGACAATGCCCAATGAAACTACCAAATCAATAAACATTTAGGACGCTTTAAGGGCTATGGAAAAAGAAAAAGGAAAGCAGGCAAGGTAGGAGTAGATTTCTGGGTAGGGGAGAACAAGTTGAAATATTAAGTAGAGTGGTCCGGGTAATGGCCTTGATTTGAACAAAACCTTTCAGGAAGTGAACAGATGTTGGGTAAGAGTGTTCTGGGTGAAGAATAGTTAAAACAGAATCCCTAATATGTGGCTTGTTCAAAGGACAATGAGAAAGCTAATGTGGCTGGAATGGAGTGAGTGAGGGGGAGAGACAGTGTTACAGATTTAATGTTTTGTCTTCCCCAAATTCATATGTTAAATCCTAATGCCCAATGGGATGGTATCAGGAGGTGGGGCCTTTGGGAGAGGGCTCTGCCCTCCTGAATGCAATTAGTGCCCTTATAACAGAGACATCTCTGCCATGTGAGGACACAGTTGAGAAGACAGCCATCGAAGAACCAGAGAAAAGGCTCTTACCAGACACTGAATCTGCCAGTTCCTTGATCTTAGAACTGTAGATCTGTTACCAGTCTCCAGAACTGTAAGAAATAACTTCTTATTGTTTGTAAGCTACCCAGTCTATCATACTTTTGCTATGGCAGCCTGAACAGACTTGGACAGGAAATTGGTACCTAGAGGTGAGTGCTGCTATGACAAATATCTAAAGTGGCTTTGGGACTGGGTAATGAGTGGAGGCTGGAAGAGGTTTGACATGCATGGAATGGAAAGCCTACGCTGCTATGAATGGACCATTAAGAGGGATTCTGATGTGAGCCCAGAAAGAAAAGAGCGTTGAAAGCCTAAATCTTTTTAGAGAATACCCAAGTAATCCTCAACAGAATGTTGGTAGAGGCATGGATGGTAAAGGACATTCTGATGTGGTTTCAGATGTAAATGAGGAGAGGCTGTCCTTTTTATAAGGTAGCAAAAACTTGCCTGAATTTTGTTTGTGTTCTAGTGTTTTGTGGAAGATAGAACTTGGTAGTGATAAAATGGGATATTTAACTGAAGCTCTTTCTAATAGCTTCAGGATTGACAGCATTGAAGGCACAGCTTGGCTCTTCTTGACTGCTTACAGTAAAATATGAGAAGAGAGAAATGATTTAAAGACAGTTACTAATCAAAAGGGAAGTCGAACTTAAAGACTTGGAAAAATCAAATCCTATTTATATGGCAAGAAGTGAGAAAGTGTTGTTGGAAGAGAACACTAAGTATGACCAAATGTCTATTGGATGGGATTAGTATGCATCAGCCATCTTAACAGAAGCTAGGAACTATTGCCCAAGAAAATGGAAGAATGACCCCTGAGGTAATTTGAGGATTATCAGAGCTGTCATTTCTATCACTGCCATTCAGGGTGGGTCTGTGGGGCAAGACTTGCTAAGGTTTGGGAGGCAGAGTAGTTTCAAAGGAGGGTATGGCATCTTTGAGACCTTGGTGTATGCAGCCCGGCACCACCTCATGTCTTGAGACTTTACCCTCTACACTTCAGTGCTGCAATTCCTTGGCTGTCCAACTGCTGTGGTGAGCTCCAGAGCAGCATGGGCTGTGCCCAGCAAAGCCATGGGGGCCTGGCTGCCTCTATCTAGGTTTCAAAGGACAAGGCCTTCTGGCAGAGTCACCAACTTGCAGTCCCAGACAGAGAAACACCATGGGGGCAGGGCCAACCAAAGATAAAGGATCAAGACCATTGTCCCAGTCAGTGTGGAAGGTGGGACCTACTGCTCCACATGTCTGGAAGGCAGGACCTCCACCCCAGTGGACCTGGGAGGCAGATCATTGAGCCAAAGAGGATTATTTTGGAACCTTAAAAGACTAATGAAATATGTATTGTTGGGTTTTGGACTTGCTCTGGACCTGTCACTCCTTTCTTCTTTCTGATTCCTCCCTTTTGGAATGGGAATGCCCATTCTATGCCTGTCCCACCATTGTATTTTAGAAGTAAACTTGTTTGTTTTCACAGGTTCACAACTGGAGTGCAATTTGCCTCAGGATAAATGATAGCTTTGGTCTCATCCATATCTGATTGATTGATTGATTTTTTAAAGATTTTATTTTATTTATTTATTTGACAGAGAGAGATAGTGAGAGAGGGAACACAAACACAGGGGAGCTGGAAAGGGAGAAGCAGGATCATCACTGAGCAGGGATCCCGAGGCAGGGCTCGATCCCAGGACCCTGGAATCATGATCTGAGCTGAAGGCAGAGACTTAACGACTGAGCCACCCAGGTGCCCCCCATATCTGATTTAGATGATATCTAGAGACTGGACAGAGGCTTTCAAGTTGATACTGGAATGAACTAAGACTTTTGGAGCTGTTTGGATGGAATGAATGAATTTTGCATGTCAGAGGACCTGAATTTGGGGGATCTGAGGTAGCATGCTATAGACAATATTTGATTTCCCCAAATTTATATGTTATCTTAACACCCAAAGTGATGGTATCAGGAGGTGGGGCTTTTGGGAAGTGATTAGGCCATGAGGGTGGGGCCCTAACAAAGAGGATTAGAGCCCTTATAAAAGAGGCCACAGAGAGAGCCATCCTGAGCTTTCACCATGTGAGGTTATGGTGGAAAGATGGCTGTCTGTGAACCAGGAATTGGGCCCTTTTCTTCCATCTTAAAAAAACCCAAAACACCTCTTTGACCCCCATGCCTGCTGTCAACTACTGCCCCATTTTTCTACTCTCTGTTATAGCAAAATTCCTCAAAAAGAGTGGTCTATATTCCTCCCAATAGTCTTATGAGCCTGCTCCAATCATGCTTTTGCCTCTTTTACACACACATACCATTCTACTGAAACTGTTTTCTCAAGGTCATTGGTAACTTCCCTATTGCTAGTCATTAGTGCTCAGTCCTCATTCTGCTTGACTTTTCAGCAGGTGTTTGACATGGTTGATTTCTCTCTCACCCTTGAAAAACTTTCTTCAGTTGGCTTCCAGAGTATCATACTCTCCATGACTTCCATATTTTCTCCTTCTCATGCTTCCTCACTTGTTGTCTTAGTTCTGGCTGCTACAGCAAAACACCATAAACTGAGTGGCTTAAACAACAAACATTTCTTACAGTTCTAATTATCCAAAATCAAGTGACCTACAGATCCAGTGTCTACTAACACTGGTTTGTTTTGTAGCCAGCAGCCTCCTTGCTGTGTAGCCTCACATGGCAGAGGGAGCAAAGGAGGGATGGTAGGGAGGGGGAGAGAGAGAGAGAAAGAGAGAGAGAGAGAGAGCGTGAGTGAGCAAGAGCAAACATTGGTGTGGGTGTGTGAGTTCTGGTCTCTTCTCCTTATAAGGGCACTAATCCCATGAGGGTTTCACTCTCATAATGTCAGGTAAACATAATTACCTCTCAAAGGCCCCACCTCCTAATACCATCACATTGGGGATTGGGACTTCAACATATGAATTTTGGGGGAACACAAACATTCATTCCACAGTACTAATTTTACAGAGGTCAAGAAATGTCTTTGATCTGTACTTAGTAAAATCCTTCCAGATTTAAAGCCATTTCCTGGCTGTATCAGAAAACATAATCTGCATATAATATATGACTCCCCCATATCTGACTCTTTTTTTCAATGTTTCTTGCCCAAGTACCAAATGAGAGGATCAATGGGAAGATAATACTATTTAATTTAAAGGCTACTTTTGAGGATTCAGCTTTGTATACATTTAAAATGCTTAGTATTGTACTTGGGTTGGTATGCACTCAATAAATGTTAGCAATTATTTTTTATTATCTGCAGGCAGGTGGGCTTACTAATACTGAACCCAAGAATTAGGTAAATATATCATTATGGTCATGAGCAGTCTGGAGAGTCACAGTTGTTGGAGGTGGGGTGGACTGGGGTGGTGGTGTTCTTCCCTACAGGTTGGTTCTGAATAGGAAGTTTTGGTTGTCCCAATGACTGGAAAGTACTTCTGGCATTTAGTAGGTGGGGAGCAGGGTTTAAAATCCTTTAATGCATGAAGAATTATCCCTCCACAAATGTCAAAATTGCCCACATTTAGGAATGCTGTACAAGACCTGATATATGGTTGAGAATAACTGAGATGTTATATTCTCTATCCTCAGGTAACTCTCAAGAGTAATGGTAGAGAGGGAGGGGCTGGGGCATGATGTTGAGATCCTAATTCCATCACATGAATGATAAACTAAGGCACTTCTCAGGAGAGGATGAGGAGGCAGAGAGATTGAAGAGGAATGTTTTGCTAGTGGAACTCCCTCCACATAGAAGGAATTTGGGAATGGCGAATGAGAATTCTCTCCACGTTAAAAATTGGTTGAATGTTGCCTTTATATTAAAAAAAACATTTAGCTATCTTTATGTCTTGGGTTACAATTTTTATAATTGCTCTACTGCTTGTTAAATGTTGGATGTTACTATGGAGATTTTGAAACAATCTCAAGAAAATGTGAGACTGATTTTTTTTTCCCCATTGAATGACTTGATCTTGTTTTCCCCTTGTATTCCCAATTTATTCCTTCTCTATTTTTGAATTTTTATGGCTTTACAAAGCTATTAATTGACGTTGATTGTCCTTGGCCTATTTTTTCCCCCCTGGAGAATGACTTGCCATTTGATGTATGGATTCTGAATTATTGTATTTTTTTCTTGCATTTTATCTTTTAATAATGGCAATGTTTCATTATTCTGGTCTGCTTTAAGGGTATTTTATTTATGCTTATGTGGGTTCTTTTAAGCCGTATTTTGGATATAATAGAGAAAGAATTTTAATCTCTGTTTTTGTTTTCCTTGTTAGTTTGTGGGATTTCCAAGAGGGGGAAAGGGAAATTCTGACAATATGCCACTGTATTCAAAGTGGATGACCCTTTATGTTATTTCAAAGCCATATTTCCAGTTCAAAATGTACAAAAAAGATATGCACACATTCCATTTTTAAGTCAGTTTTGTTGTTTTGGAATTTTGACTGTGAAGTATTGCTTACTCAAGGAATTAGAATAAAGCTAAACATTTTGATTTTAACTTTTCAGTCTCTGTCAAGGAGATAGGAACGTTTTTACACAAATTAAAATACACAGTATCCATGAAATGACAAAAAACCCAAAACTGTAAATAAATGTCAATTGATACCTTTATGGGTTTCTTTAGAGTTCGATTTGTGTCAGAGGGATCTCGTGTACCAGTGATTCCCAGACTTGGCTGCACGTCAAAACATCTTGAAGAAGTCAGAGAGAAAACCAGGTTGTGGGTAGAAACAGACACATTAACAATTGCATTTTTTTGGAGAGTATTTAACAACTTGAAATGTATTTTTTCCCCCAAAGCAATGATACTAGTTCTTCAAAACATGTGAAGTAGAAAGAATGATTTTTTCTATAGTGTCGTATTTCTATATAATTTTGCAATTGGATTTGATTTATCAAGTTAGCCTTTTGGTTTATATAATCTTCCATTATAATAAATCAAGTAAAATGTTTTAATGTGAATGTTTTCTTTTTATCTTTAGAAGACCATAAAAAGGGTTCACTTTATTGCAAAATGCACCTAAGAGATAATTATATCACTTTATACTTTGGATAAATTGTTCATAAAATGACTTAAAACTGCTCTTAGTTATAAATGCTCATATCTGATAATGTAAGGAACTGGGACATTATAAATGGAAAATAAATGGTTTTATATGAAGTCTTAAGTATTGTTTTATTACATCTGTCCTATTATAAAGTGGTTTACTTCTTTAAATGTTGCTTATAAAACATATATACTGTGATTTTACTATAATCCTTTTAAAAAGGCAATTAGATTTTTACCAACTTACTTTACCTCTGATAGAATATCTTAGAAAATCTGATTATGCCTCATATGTTAAGCATTTCCTTTATTTACTTGAGCAGTAAGGAAATGTAACTTAAAAATGCCTGTGACACTAGAAAGTTATGATAAATATAATCTTGGACGAAACTTCTCTGGAGACAGAGGGATTATTTGACACTTTCTTGGCAATTGTTTTGGAACCATAGTCTCTGAATCTCTGAGCATGGATTGTCACTGGACATTTAGTTGTAATATTTTTGAGCATCAACTGAATTGAAGAATAATTGTGCTCTTTCTGGTTAAAATGAATAACTAAAATTATAAAAATTATAACTGTATAGGTGATGTCTTAAATTTTTGTTTATTTTATCTCCGGATAAAGAAAGAAAAAGCAGTGCCAGCCCACTTTTTCTGGTAGGAATATTCCACAAATTATTATTGTAATTATGTTGTCTTTGAGAGAATTAAAATCATATTGCCTATGTATTAAGTGTTCGAGATCAATACATTTTAGTTTGGAATGTGTTCTGGATCAGAGATAACGTCATCCTGGTCAATGAGACATAGTGAGAAAAATGCTTTGATTTCTTAATGTGTATGCTTATGTAAGAAGGACTGTGCATTTTCCCTCTAGTGCCCGTTCCTGCCAATTCCAATGTGTATGTCAAACTGCACTTAGTTTCAGTCTAAACACCAGAAAATCTTGAAATTTACTTCTGACAGCTTCCCTTTTTTTCTTCTTTTAGCATATGCTCCCTAGCAGTCTGTCTACTTTTGTTCATGGTCTAGTGCTCAGGTAGTTGTGTTTTGTATTAGGTATAATTTATAGTTATTTAACCCTCCAGTGGGTCTTCATCCACCCATTACCATTTTTTTAAATCTCGTCATCTTTTTCCCTCTTGAATTCATCATTCTGATCTAAGTTCCATAGAGTTGGAATACCTCTTGAGTAACTTCCTCAGGAAGGGTGTCCACGTGGTATGTTTTTCTTACATGTTGGTTTGGCTCAGGTCAGGAAAGTTTACTTCAGTTTCACCTTTGATAAATTGCATCTGTTCTGATAATTCTTGTTTCTTTTTCAGAAAAATCAAGAATTTTTAATCTCCGTTTTTCTTTCCTTTTGCCCTCAGCCTTTTCATTTATTTCTTTTCTTTCTGCATTCAAGTTTATATTTCTCATCACTTACTCTACTTTCCTCTGTATCATCTCTGCAACTTATTACAAGTAATATTTTATTTTTTTCTAATATTTGCTTAAAATACTCACATTTTAATTTTACCCTTCAGATCCCTTTTGACCATATTTATTTATTTATTTTTAATTATTTTGTTAAAGTAGGCTCCACACGGGGCTTGAATTCACAACCCTGAGATCAAGACCTGAGATGAGATCAGGAGTCAGCTTCTTAACTGACTGAGCTACCCAGATGCCCCCAGCCTTCTTTATTTTTAACTTCACTGTTACCCTTTTGGATTTCTGTGTTTTTCTTTTTTTAAGATTTATTTATTTATTTGAGGGAGAGAGAGAGAGAGAGAGAGAGAGAGAGAGCAGGGAGAGGGGTAAAGGGAGAGAAAATCTCAAGCAGACTCCCCACTGAGTGGGGAGCCAGACTGGGGGCTTGATCTCATGCCCCTGAAATGATGACCTGAGCCAAAATCAAGAGTTGGATGTTTAACCGACTGAGCCACCCAGGTACCGCTCTGTGTTTCTTTTTGATAGAGGTTGTGACTTTTTAATTTTTTTGAGAAAGTGTAATTGTATTTAAACATTTTCCTCTGATTCCTGTAGTTAATAATTTTTTAGAGACATGCTTTCCTTTTTACTATGTTGTCTCTTACTTGATCCTCAAGGTTTTTGCTTAAGCTCATCATAATTTTCCTCCCTTTGTTTTTCCTTATAATAATAGCTGTCACTTTTTGAGTACTGACTCCAGCTTTGACACTGTGCTGGATATTTCCAGGCATTAATGATTATTATTTTCACTTAATAGATGAAGAAGTTAAGACTTAGAATTTAGAAGTCAGGATTAAAATTCATGTCTATGTGCATTCAAAGACCAGGCTTTCTCTATGATCTCTGGAATGAAGAGAGCTCTTTCCAACTAGGATGTTTGTAAACAGTTATAGTAATAGTAATGGTCCAAGTTTCTGGACTACAATTAGCCAACTTGATGCCATAAAGTCTCCACAGAAACCAGGTAGCTGTGTAGTTATGAGACTAATTCCTAATATCTAGCAGTCATCTGCTTTTGCTGGAGTGAGCAAAGTGTGTGTTATTCTCTTACCATTCTGCTTAAAAAATCAAGCGCTAGGAAGCAATGCAGGACCTGTACAGCCACCTGAGTGCTTTCTATTTCTTTCTACCTGAAGTACTTTACTAGTGGGGTCTATACTACCCTAGAGGCATATGATAACATAGGGTTTCCTTCTCTGTTTTTGAGCTATTGTTTATTGCAGATGTGCCTACAGAAAGAGAAACTGAAGAGAGAGCTAAGATGCACAACTCTGGCTGCTTCAAAATACAATGTCCACTCAATATGGAGTGACTACTCAGCTCTACTCAGCTTGTACAGCTTCTGAATTTTTGAGTGAGTGATTGAAAGTGTACCTTCCCCACACTTTCTAGGATAGGCAACCTGTTTTTCCAGCTGGCAAAGTATTCATGAATCATAAATCGTGTTTCTCAGTAAGTTTGATCAGTGATATTGGTAAGGTATAGTTATGGAAAAATTCTGGTTTCTAGCCAGAATTTTTGACTGGTCGACTATTATTCGTCTTATTTTTTGTTGCTTTTCATCTTTTTAAAAACATTTTTATTTTATTTCTAACAGATAGTTTGGAATGTTCAGAAAGGCGGACAGATTGCATTATGAAAGTAAGCCAGGAGCCATCTTTTTATCCACCTTTAATTTTTATTTAATTTTTATTTTTTTCTTTAAATTTTATTGTTATGTTAATCACCATACATTATATCATTAGTTTTTTTTTTCCATCTGGTGTATTTTTTTAAATTATTTTATTGTTATGTTAATCACCATACATTACATCATTAGTTTTTGATGTAGTGTTCCATGATTCATTGTTTCTGCATAACACCCAGTGCTCCACGCAGAATGTGCCCTCTTTAATACCCATCACCAGGCTAACCCATCCCCCGACCCCCCGACCCTCTAGAACCCTCAGTTTCTTTTCCAGAGTCCATCGTCTCTCATGGTTCGTCTCCCCCTCTGATTTATTCCCCTTCATTCTTCCCTCCTGCTAACTTCTTTTTTTCTTAAACATATATTGCATTATTTGTCTCAGAGTACAGATCTCTGATTCAACAGTCTTGCACAATTCACAACGCTCACCATAGCACATACCCTCCCCAATGTCTATCGCCCAGCCACCCCATCCCTCCCACCCCCCACCACTCCAGCAACCCTCAGTTTGTTTCCTGAGATTAAAAATTCCTCATATCAGTGAGGTCATATGATACATGTCTTTCTCTGATTGACTTATTTCGCTCAGCATAACACCCTCCAGTTCCATCCACGTCATTGCAAATGGCAAGATCTCATTCCTTTTGATGAATGCATAATATTCCATTGTGTATACATACCACATCTTCTTTATCCATTCATCTGTCGATGGACATCTTGGCTCTTTCCACAGTTTGGCTATTGTGGACATTGCTGCTATAAACACTGCGGTGCACGTACCCCTTCGGATCCCTACATTTGTATCTTTGTGGTAAATACCCAGTAGTGCAGTTGCTGGATTGTAGGGTAGCTCTATTTTCAACTGTTTGAGGAACCTCCATACTGTTTTCGAGTGGCTGCACCAGCTTGCATTCCCACCAACAGCGTAGGAGGGTTCCCCTTTCTCCGCATCCCCGCCAATATCTGTCATTTCCTGACTTGTTAATTTTAGCCATTCTGACTGGTGTGAGGTGGTATCTCATTGAGGTTTTGATTTGGATTTCCCTGATGCTGAGCGATGTTGAGCACTTTTTCATGTGTCTGTTGGCCATTTGGATGTCTTCTTTGGAAAAATGTCTGTTCGTGTCTTCTGCCCATTTCTTGATTGGATTATTTGTTCTTTGGGTGTTGAGTTTGATAAGTTCTTTATAGATTTTGGATACTAGCCCTTTATCTGATATGTCATTTGCAAATATTTTCTCCCATTCTGTCGGTTGTCTTTTGGTTTTGTGGACTGTTTCTTTTGCTGTGCAAAAGCTTTTGATCTTGATGAAATCCCAATAGTTCATTTTTGCCCTTGCTTCCCTTGTCTTTGGTGATGTTTCTAGGAAGAAGTTGCGGCGGCTGAGGTCGAAGAGGTTGCTGCCTGTGTTCTCCTTTAGGATTTGGATGGACTCCTGTCTCACGTTTAAGTCTTTCAACCACTTGGAGTCTATTTTTGTGTGTGGTGTAAGGAAATGGTCCAGTTTCATTCTTCTGCATGTGGCTGTCCAATTTTCCCAATACCATTTGTTGAAGAGACTGTCTTTTCCATTGGACATTCTTTCCTGCTTTGTCGAAGATGAGTTGCCCATAGAGTTTAGGGTCCATTTCTGGGCTCTCTATTCTGCTCCATTGATCTATGTGTCTGTTTTTGTGCCAGTATCATACTGTCTTGATGATGACAGCTTTGTAATAGAGCTGGAAGTCCGGAATTGTGAAGCTGCCAGCTTTGTTTTTCGTTTCAACATTCCTCTGGCTATTCGGGGTCTCTTCTGGTTCCATACAAATTTTAGGATTATTTGTTCCATTTCTTTGAAAAAAGTGGATGGTATTTTGATGGGGATTGCATTGAATGTGTAGATTGCTCTAGGTAGCATTGACATCTTCCCAATGTTTGTTCTTCTAATCCATGAGCATGGAACGTTTTTTCCATTTCTTTGTGTCTTCCTCAATTTCTTTCATGCGTATTTTATACTTTTCTGAGTACAGATCCTTTGCCTCTTTGGTTAGATTTATTCCTAGGTATCTTATGGTTTGGGGTGCAATTGTAAATGGGATTGACTCCTTAATTTGTCTCTCTTCTGTCTTGTTGGTGTATAGGAATGCCACCGATTTCTGTGCATTGATTTTATATCCTGCCACTTGACTGAATTCCTGTATGAGTTCTAGCAGTTTTGGGGTGGAGTCTTTTGGGTTTTCCACATACAGTATCATATCATCTGCAAAGAGTGAGAGTTTGACTTCCTCCTTGCCGATTTGGATGCCTTTGATTTCTTTTTGTTGTCTGATTGCTGTGGCTAGGACTTCTAATACTATGTTGAATAGCAGTGGTGAGAGTGGACATCCCTGCCGCGTTCCTGACCTTAGTGGAAAAGCTCTCAGCATTTCCCCATTGAGAATGATATTTGCTGTAGGTTTTTCATAGATGACTTTGATGATATTGAGGTACGTACCCTCTATCCCTATACTCTGAAGAGTTTTGATCAAGAAAGGATGCTGTACTGTGTCAAATGCTTTTCTGCATCTATTGCGAGGATCATATAATTCTTGTTCTTTCTTTTGTTAATATATTGTATCACGTTGGTTGATTTGCGGATGTTGAACCAACCTTGCAGCCCAGGGATAAATCCCACTTGGTCATGGTGAATAATCCTTTTAATGTACTGTTGGATCCTATTGGCTAGTATTTTGGTGAGAATTTTTGCATCCATGTTCATCAAGGATATTGGTCTGTAATTCTCCTTTTTGATGGGGTCTTTGTTTGGTTTTGGGATCAAGGTAATGGTGGCCTCATAAAATGAGTTTGGAAATTTTCCTTTGATTGCTATTTTTTGGAACAGTTTCAGGAGAATAGGTATTAATTCTTCTTTAAATGTCTGATAGAATTCCCCTGGGAAGCCATCTGGCCCTGGGCTTTTGTTTGTTGGGAGATTTTTGATGACTGCTTCAATTTCCTTAGTGGCTATAGGTCTGTTCAGGTTTTCTATTTCTTCCTGGTTCAATTTTGGTAGTGGATACATCTCTAGGAATGCACCCATTTCTTCCAGGTTATCTAATTTGCTGGCATAGAGTTGCTCATAATATGTTCTTATAATTGTTTGTATTTCTGTGGTGTTGGGTGTGATCTCTCCTCTTTCATTCATGATTTTGTTGATTTGGGTCATCTCTCTTTTCTTTTTGATAAGTCTGGCCAGGGGTTTATCAATCTTGTTAATTCTTTCAAAGAACCAGCTCCTAGTTTCGTTGATCTGTTCTACTGTTCTTTTGGTTTCTATTTCATTGATTTCTGCTCTGATCTTTATTATTTCTCTTCTCCTGCTGGGTTTAGGCTTTATTTGCTGTTTTTTCTCCAGCTCCTCTAGGTGTAGGATTAGGTTGTGTATTTGAGACCTTTCTTGTTTTTGAGAAAGGCTTGTATTGCTATATACTTTCCTCTTAGGACCGCCTTTGTAGTATCCCAAAGATTTTGAACAGTTGTGTTTTCATTTTCATTGGTTTCCATGAATTTTTTTAATTCTTCTTTAATTTCCTGGTTGACCCATTCATTCTTTAGTAGGATGCTCTTTAGCCTCCATGTATTTGAGTTTTTTCCGACTTTCCTCTTGTAATGAGTTCTAGTTTCAAAGCACTGTGGTCTGAAAATATGCAGGGAATGATCCCAATCTTTTGGTACTGATTGAGACCTGATTTGTGACCTAGGATGTGATCTATTCTGGAGAATGTTCCATGGGCACTAGAGAAGAATGTGTATTCCGTTGCTTTGGGATGGAATGTTCTGAATATGTCTGTGAAGTCCATTTGGTCCAGTGTGTCATTTAAAGTCTTTATTTCCTTGTTGATCTTTTGCTTAGATGATCTGTCCATTTCAGTCAGGGGGGTGTTAAAGTCCCCCACTATTATTGTATTGTTATCAATGTGTCTCTTTGCTTTTGTTATTAATTGCCTTATATAATTGGCTGCTCCCATGTTAGGGGCATAGATATTTACAATTGTTAGATCTTCTTGTTGGATAGACCTTTTAAGTAGGATCTAGTGTCCTTCTTCATCTCTTATTACAGTCTTTGTTTTAAAATCTAATTTATCTGATATGAGGATTGCCACCCCAGCCTTCTTTTGGTGTCCATTAGCATGGTAAATGGTTTTCACCCCCTCACTTTCAATGTGGGGGTGTCTTTGGGTCTAAAATGAGTCTCTTGCAGACAGCATATTGATGGGTCTTGTTTTTTAATCCAATCTGATAGCCTGTGTCTTTTGATTGGGGCATTTAGCCCATTTACATTTAGGGTAACTATTGAAAGGTATGAATTTAGGGCCATTGTATTGCCTGTAAGGTAACTGTTACTGTGTATTGTCTGTGTTCCTTTCTGGTCTATGGTGATTTTAGGCTCTCTCTTTGCTTAGAGGACCCCTTTCAATATTTCCTGTAGGGCTGGGTTCGTCTTTGGAAATTCCTTTAGTTTTTGTTTGTCATGGAAGCTTTTTATCTCTCCTTCTATTTTCGATGACAACCTACCTGGATCTAGTATTCTTGGCTGCATATTTTTCTTGTTTAGTGCTCTGAAGATATCATGCTAGTCCTTTCTGGCCTGCCAGGTCTCTGTGGATAGGTCTGTTGCCAATCTAATGTTTCTACCATTATAGGTTACATATCTCTTCTCCTGAGCTGCTTTCAAGATTTTCTCTTTGTCTCTGAGACTCGTAAGTTTTACTATTAGATGTCGGGGTGTTGACCTATTTTTATTGATTTTGAGAGGGGTTCTCTGTGCCTCCTGGATTTTTTTTTTAAGATTTTATTTATTTATTCATGAGAGAGAGAGAGAGAGGCAGAGGGAGAAGCAGGCTCCCAAGGAGCAGGGAGTCTGATGCGGGACCCGATCCCAGGACTCTGGGATCATGACCTGAGCTGAAGGCAGACGCTCAACCATCTGAGCCACCCAGGCGCCCAGTGTGCCTCCTGGATTTTGATGCCTGTTTCCTTCCCCACATTAGGGAAGGTCTCTGCTATAATTTGCTCCAATATACCTTTTGCTCCTCTCTCTCTTTCTTCTTCTTCTGGGATGCCAATTATTCTAATATTGTTTCATCTTATCATATTGCTTATCTCTCGAATTCTTCCCTCGTGATCAGTAGTTGTTTATCTCTCTTTTTCTTAGCTTCTCTATTTTCTATCATTTGGTCTTCTATATCACTAATTCTCTCTTCTGCCTCATTTATCCTAGCAGTTAGTGCCCCCATTTCTGATTGCACCTCATTAATAACCTTTTTGATTTCGACTTGGTTAGATTTTAGTTCTTTTATTTCTCCAGGAAGGGTGTCTCTAATAACTTCCATGCTTTTTTGAAGCCCAGCTAGTATCTTTAAAATCATGATTCTGAACTCTAGGTCCGACATTGTACTAATGTCCGTATTGAGTAGGTCCCTGGCAGATGGTACTACCTCTTGTTCTTTTTGCTGAGGTGATTTTTTTCATCTTGTCATTTTGTCCAGAGGAGAATAGATGAATGAGAGAACAAAATGTTAACAGGTTAACAACGTCCCCAGCAAATATACTCTAAAGAAATCAGAGAAGACCTGAAACCAGGGGAAAAGAAAGGGAAAGAAAGAAAAAAGAAAGAGAAAAAAAGAGAAAAAGATAAAAACAAACAAAAACAGAACAAAACAAAATTAAAAAACAGAATATGATCAAATATGATCAGGCTAGTGCATAGATCAGTGCCACACACTAGATTTTGGGTGTATTTTGGTCTGTTTGAAGAAAGTGCCTCCTAAAATTTTAAGAAAAGAAAGACATATATGTACAAAATAAGGGTTAATACAAATAAGGGATGGAAGATGAGTATAAAGATGAAGATTATAAAAGATTTTATAAAAGGAATTGATAAGATAAGGTGTTTGAAAAAAGAAAGAAGATTTAAAAAAAGAAAAAAAAAAGGGAGAGAATGTGATCAGGCAGGAGACGAACAAAGCCATACACTAGTGTTTTAGGGTATATTTTGATCTGTTAGAAGAAACTTATCTCAAAATTTTAAAGAGAGAACAACTTATATATATGCCAAAAATAAGGGTAACTACTATGAAGGGATAGAATATGACTCTAAAAATGAAAAATAAAAATGTTTTTTTAAAAGGATTGATAAGACGTTGCTTGAAAAAGGGAAAAAGAAAAATTAAAAAAAAATCCAGTTAAAAAAAATTAACTTTGGAAGGCTAATGAATCATGGTAAAAAAGCCTTGAATTCTATTTGCAGTATTCCCCTAGCGCTGGAGTTCTCCCGTCTCCTTGATCGGTAAACTTGGTCTTGGCTGGCTGTTGTGCTGATCTTCTGGGGGAGGGGCCTGTTGCCATGGTTCCCAAATGTCTTTGCCAGAGGCGGAATTGTGCCGCCCCTTTCAGTCCGGGGTAAGCAATCTGCTCGGGTTTGCTCTCGGGAGCTTTTGTTCCCTGCAAGCTCTCAGTACATCTTTGGAGGACGAGAGTGAAAATGGTGGCCTCCCAATCTCCCCCAGAGGAGCTGAGAACTCGGGGCCCCGCTCCTCAGTGCGCCCCCAGAGAAAAGCAGTCATTCACTCCTGTCTCCCTCGTCTCTGGCCACACTCTGTGCTCAACCACCCTGTGACCGAGCGTTTCTGTCTCTGGCAGCCGACTCGGTGTGGAGTCTCCAAACCCAGCAGATCCCTGCAGTGCGCTCCCGCACAGCTCCTCCCGGGGGAGAAAGGGGGGTCTCCCCGGATCTGCCACTTGTTGGGTCCCTGCTGGAGGAGCAGTGGCCCGACTGTGCCACGGATCATGGTTTATGGCAACCCCAATCTGAAAGCCCACGCCTCGGCTCCGTCTCTGCAGCCGGCTTCCCTGCTCCGATACCTAGGAGCTCTGCTGCACTCAGGCACCCCCGGTCTTTCTGTGACCCCGAGGGTCCTGAGACCACGCTGTCCCGCGAGGGTTCCACCTCCAGTTTAGCCACTGGAGCGGCATCCCTCAGAGGAGCCGACTTCTAAAAGTTCCGATTTTGTTCTCTGCGCCTCTCTCACTTGCCAGAAGTGGTCGATGGAGGCCCCCTCCCGCACTGTCTATCCTCCCGAATATCGCCTTGGATTCACTTCTCCACACATCGTACCTTCCAGAAAGTGGTCGCTTTTCTGTTCAGAGTGTTGTTGCTATTCTTATCTTCGATCTCGTGTTGAGTTCGTAGGTGTTCAGAATGGTTTGATCCCTATTCAGCTGAATTCCTGAGACCAGACGAAATCCAGGTCTCCTACTCCTCCGCCATCTTGCTCTGCCCCCTCGGGTCCTATCTTTTTATCCAATCTGCAATCCTGTGCTTTTTTATGGAAGCATTTAGGCCATTCATGGTGAGAGTGATTATTGAAAGATATGAATTTATTGTCATCATGTTGCCTGTGAAGACCTTGTTTCTATAGATTGTCTCTGTAAATTTCTGTCTTATATCACTCTTGAGGTCTTTCTCCTTTCATAGAACCCCCCGTTAATATTTCTTGCAGGACCAGCTTAGTGGTCACATATTCTTTCAGTTTCTGCCAGTCTTGGAAGCTCTGTATCACTCCATCCATTCTAAATGACAGCCTTGCTGGATAAAGTATTCTTGGCTGCATGTTCTTCTCTTTTAGTACCCTCAATATGTCTTGTCAGCCCTTTCGGGCTTGCCAGGTCTCTGTGGATAGGTCTGATGTCATTCTGATGTTCCTCCCTCTGTACATAAGAAATCTCTTCCCCCTAACTGCCCTTAAGATGGTTTCCTTGGTTCTAAGATTTGCAAGTTTTGCTATTACATGCTGGGGTGTTGGCCTATTTTCCTTGATCTTGGGAGGGGTCCTCTCTGCCTCTTTACACGAATGTTTCATTCCCCAGATTATGGAAGTTCTCATCTATGATTTGCTCAAATATATCTTCTAGTCCTCTCTCTCTCTCCACCCCCTGAGGGATCCCAATAATTCTAACACTGGAACACTTCATGGTGTCACTTATTTCTCTGATTCTATTTTCATGGATTTTGAGTTGTTTTTCCCTGGCCTGCTCTTTTTCCTTTTTTTTTTTGTATCAATTGGTCTTCTAGATCACTAATTCTTTCTTCTGCCTCGCTTACCCTAGCTGTTAGATTATCTAGATTAGATTGGATCTCATTGATAGCATTTTTAAATTCTGACAGTTCAGCTTTCATTTCTGCCCTTAGAGACTCTCTCTTGCCATTAATCAATTTCTCCATTCTAGCTATCATCTTCACAACTGCTACTGTGAATTCCATTTCTGACATCTTGGTTATATCTGTAACCATTTGCAAATCTGTGGCAGAAGTCACAGTCTCTGAGTCTTTTCTATTTTAGGGGTTCTTCCTCCTAGTCATTCTGTTGAGGGGTGGTTGAGGGAATGTACAGTCCAAATTATTGACCACAACCCAAGCAAGATGCACCTGTTTTCTAGGGACCTTAGGGTTGCTGGCCTCTTTTTCTCCCAGCCTGTCTTCTGGGGGAGGGGTCTGCCTTGCTGTTACTCAGGCAACCCTGTTTGAGCAAAGTTGCCCTGTTCCCTGTGGCGGTGGATGGGCTCAGTGAAAACCGGTTTTTTGGGGCTTTTGTTCTCTGGCGTCTTTCCCTGGCGGCTTTCCATCTCTTCCGAGAGTCAGAGCAGAAGAGATCATTTCCAACCCTCTCCTCAGAGGAGAGAGATTGCAATCTGTTCTTCAGTGACCTCTCCAGGCCACACTATCTCTGTTTCTGTCTGTACTGCTATAAACTGCAGCCTCCTGGGTTGTGCACCCCTCAGCAGTGCTCCCAGTCCTTGCCTCCAGGTTGGGCACGTCTTTGCCCTTTGTGCTTCTTAAACTGCCAGCAACCCTCAGTTCAAACGTGCAGCCCTGCTGCTCCAGGTTTCAGTCTCAGGGGCCGCCCCAAAGTCCTTCCCCTGTTACTACTGGTCTACGAGTCTGTGCCCTCTCCCCAGCGTGGGAGACTTTTGTGCTCCTTTGTTATTTCACCTTACCCGTGCCAGCGCTTATGGCAGCTCCCTCCCTCTCCTGTTTATCTTTGGATATGTGCCAGCGGAATCATGGCTCCCTGCTTCATTCCTTAAAACCAACTGCCTGCGATATTCTGTTTGTAGATATCCAGATCTACCTTCTTACATCTCAGGCTGATTTCATGGGTGTTCAGAGTGGTCTGGTAGATATCCAGCTCAATTCTGGGGACCAGTTGGAATATGGTCCCCTACTCCTCCGCCATCTTTTCCTCCAGAATATATAGACTTATATTTAAAAAAAAGAACAAAATAGAAAATTTTGGAAACTACACTTCTGATTCTGGTGTTTCAAAGCTAAAATCCAAAGCAGATGGACACATTGAAAGATATGTGCATCCTAAACCAATGCCCAACCTAAATTATATTCCAAGTTAAAAATGCATACTAAAAATGCACTTGATATATTGCAGTATGTGTTTTTGAAAGGAAATAATTAACATACAATAGGAACTCATAACTTTCCTTCTTTCTTGACTTGTTTTCTTTTTTCCTTCTTTCTTGCTTTTTAACCTTCTTTTTTTCAAATAATGGATTCTCTCAATAAAAACATAGAAAAGAGTGATACTTTGTATGGTGCGCTACAGTTATCAGCTATAGTGACTGGGAAGTAGTTAGTCCAATTTTCTCTTCTAGAAAAATTGATCTCCTATTGTCCTCTCCCTTGCCCCTTTCAGCCTTGGTAAGTAAAAGTAAGAATAGACAGAAGTACCTCCCAGACTGCATTTATTCAGCCTGTGGAATTTATTACCACAGGAGGTTATCAAGTCAGTTAAACAGCTGGACTCAGAATGAGGTTGGGAGAATTTTATAACCAGTAGCATTTATATAGTAAAGCAAGTGACTTAAGGTTTTTATGCTTTAGGTTGTAGGATTGTACTTCAGTTCATAAAATATTAAACCACAGAATCAGAAAAGAAATTTTCCTTGCAAAATATCATCAAAGATCCATTGAGATCATTTCTGGTATCTTGTGATAGACAAAAATGACCTAACAACAATGTAACAGGAATGGCCTTTCATGGCAAGACCAACATTTATTTAATACTGTAACCAAATACAACAAGAAATTGTCAAGCAAAAATTGAAGTTCTGCAGGACTCTGTTTACTTAGTGAGAAAACAACTTGTTAAAAAGGGTGAAAATTCAGTTGAACAAATTACTTATATTAGGGGGACATGAAAAATTCTTGCTATTTGCAGAGCTCAGCTTAAAAATATGAATTGAAGTAAACTTCCTTGTCTGAATAAATATAACCTCCATGCATCTAAATAGTAGCAAGTTGATTCAAGTTTAAAAAAAATTTATTTTATTTAAATTCAATCAATTAACATATAGTGTATTATTAGTTTCAGAGGTAGAGTTCAGTGAAATTGATTCAATTTTTAATATAAAAATTTACCAGGTTGCTTGGGTGGCTCAGTCAGTTAAGCATCTGCCTTCGGCTCAGGTCAGGATCCCAGGGTCCTGGGATTGAGCCCCGCATTGGGCTCCCTGCTCTGCGGGAAGCCTGCTTCTCCTTCTTCCACTCCCCTTGCTTGTGTTCTCTCTCTCACTGTGTCTCTCTCTGTCAAATAAATAAATAAAATCTTTTAAAAAATATATAAAATTTTACCGTTTTTATTGGTGGAGTTGGGGTATTGAGATACATCTTTGTAGTTAGAATTTTTTCATGGTCCTTCAGCTAGTTAGACCTATAATGCAGCTCTTTTTTCCCCAAAATAGCTTGACTAGGAATTTGATAATTTTAAATCCAATGTAATACCATATAGTTCTCAGAACTCATGACTTTTAAAGAAGGATAAGATACTGTCTAGGTTCAGAGACTATGGAAATTAAAATGTTGCTCTTAAAAAAGAAAAGCATTTATAGTAACATTAATATTCAAAAGTCTTGCTTTTTTAGTTGCATTTTGGATATATAGAACTGTTCTGAATCAAAATTTGTAATGTGTGCTACTATATAATGCATGTTAGTTTGATCTTGCAGTGCATGTCAGTGGTCTTTGATCTGTAATTGTGAAGTGCCAGCAGACTTAGAATAACATCTTGGCTTCTTCCATGTCTGGGTCCTGCTCTCCATTTAGAGTGTGGAGACTGCTAAGCAAGAGGAATGCTTTGGTGGCTAATTCTTTGTAATATTTCTATTCTCTGTGTTTACTTTTTTTTTTTTAAGATTGTACTTATTTATTTGAGAGAGAGAGAACAGGCACAAGCAGGGGGAACAGCAGAGGGAGAGGCAGGAGCAGGGAGCCCAACTCAGGGCTCAATCCCAGGAAGGACCCTGGGATCGCAACCTGAGCTGAAGGCAGACACTTAACTGAGCCACCCAGGTGCTCCTCTATGTTTGCTTTTTATGTTGCCTGTATTGCTTATTTTTTGAATTTGATTCTCAAGTATATATATGCTCTGTTGATTCGATCTAATGTTGGGTAAGAACAGTATGAATGGCCATGGAGAAATAGAGCTTTAAAATTGGTTTTTATGGCTATCAAATAGCATCTATCCCCACCCCTTAATTTTACAAAGATTAGTAGTCTCAGCGAAACACAAAGTGGCTTGCTCAGAAACAGCTAGTGTGATTGTTGATTTTATGTGTCACCTTGACTGGGTCAAGGGCTGCACAGATATTTGACTAAACATTCTTTCTGGGCATGTCTATGGGGGTGTTGCCAGATGAGATTAGCATTTGAATAAGTAGACTGAGTATAGGCGATTGCCCTCCCGAATGTAGGTGAGTATCGTCTACTCCATTGAGGGCCTGAATAGAAGGAAAGGCAGAGGAAGGGAGAATTGGCTTTCTGCCTGACTGTTGAGCTGGGACATTGGTCTTGTCCTGCCCTTGGACTGGGACTTACGTCATCAGCCTTCTTGGGGCTCCGTCTTGCAAATGGCAGATCATAGAACTTCTTAGCCTCTGTAATTGTGTAAGCTGATTCCTACTAATAAATATCTTAGGTATTTATGTGTATCCTATTGGTTGTGTTTGTCTGGAGAACATTGACTAATACAATTAGTGTAGAAATAGGACTAGAACACAGGTGTGAGTTGACAGCATGCCTCTCAAAATGCCTGGCATGGTGCCTACTATGAAATAAATGTTTTTGAATGATGACTAAATACCTCATAGTTTAAGAAAACATGATGACTTTATTTTGCACTAAGTAGACAGGACCTGATAGTAGTTGCAAATTTTCATTTTTCCATTACTCTGTAATGAAAAAAGCTCTCTCTTCCCATTAAAAAAACAAAACCGAGGAAAACCAAAAGCCAGCATTATCATATGCCTTTCTTTTGCCTTAGGTGTTAATTTACTTATCATCACAGAGATTGTAGTCTCTGATGAGTTTTTTTTACAGGAACCCACTGTAGTTACGCTCCTGTACAACCAGTTCTTTGCATAAGTGGTTAGGGAATTTGACAAACTGACCAAGTTAGTTATAATGACCACATTGTGACATAGCCGTTAGGCACACAAAGTTTATTGACCACATCTGCTAGCTCTTTAGGGGTAATAGGTTCAATCAATCTAAGCAGCATTTTGTCATGAGCACAAGGAATAGGGCAATGCTTCTAAAGTATACTGTGCATATGAATCACCTGGGAATCCTGTTAAAATGCAGATATTATGATTCATAGGTCTGGAGTGGGCTCTGAGACTGAATTTCTAACAAGCTCACAGCTGCTGCTGAAGCTTCTGGTTTGGGAAGGAGGAAGAAGCTAGGTACTGGAGAGTTTGACGAGGTGACTCTTGTGTCTGCTTCTCTACTTTTGTCTCCGGCCTTCTTGGTATTTTGTTGGCGATCCTATATGCTAATGATGGGGATTCACACCTGCAGCATTTAAATAAGGCTAAAGAGTCTTTACTTGTCTTGAATTGCCATTTTCTTCCCTAAGTTATGTAAATATCAGCTTCTGTCTTAGTCTTATTTTTCTTTGCATATATAGATCCAGAGTCATGTTCTTTCTCATGCTATGATTATTTTGTGGAGTAATATCAGATTTTAAGGAAACCTTTAAAAACATAGATAAGCGAGTCTGTTAGGAAGTATCTTTCACTTAAAGATTCATAGTTTAATTTAGAAATAAAAGAGGGTTATTTGACTTAAACTGTTTATTATTGAGAGTACGGGTAGTATCACTGAAAGTTACTCTGGAGCAGAAGTTTACATTTCTTTTGAAATGACATCCGCGTATGTACACACATTTGTAAAGGGGAGAGAAAAAAGAAAAACATTTTAGCCACAAGATGGCAGTAAGATATATATATATACATATATATATATATACACATGTATATATGAAAAAGGGATTTCAAATAAATGACTTCAGACATATCTCTGAGGAAATGATTGTCAAAATAAATAGCACTTGCTAATGCAGCGGTATGCAGAAATGCCTTATAGAAGCTTCTTATTTATGGCATTCTTGGATAATCACACTCTAAATCGTAAGCTCTGCTAACTGGGCATCTTCTTGGGTTCTCTGTGAATATTTGCAGAGGACAGTTTTCATTTAAAAAACACAATTCTGTTGTAATATTTTTTTATTTATTTTGGCTTAATTTAACCAATAGTTAGTGTCATAAATTACATATAAATATTCCCAAGATGTGAACTCTAGAAGCTCTGACAAGTATTTGATGCCACATGACACACTTAGTTTAAACTGCTTTTTTGGTACAAGGAATGCATTTATTAAAAGTTTTGAAAATGTTTTACTGTTTCACTCTTTGTGACATTATATCACTTTTTTTTTAAATCTTAAAAATATGCCTCATTTTTTTAAGCCTTTTTGTCTTAGCCATGAAGATACCTGTTTGTATACTAAAAATGAAATTGTGTTTTGAGTACCCCGTCCACAGTTCACTGGAAAGCCAAGATTAGGTTTACGTAAATAAGCAGCTCTAATAGAAAGATGAGATGAATATTGCAAAACCTTCAAAGGTATCCAGAAGCATGGGGCACTGTTTTCCCCTTGGAAAAGGATTGCAAGGGTCATGGTAGAGGATGTTAGGAAGGGTTTTGTGAAAGACAGAGAGACAGACTGAATTATTCAATACCTGCTCCAGTTCTTTAAATAACTTTTCATAAGGTGAAGCTTGGCTCTCCATATATTTAGAACTTGAAGAAATCCTCCAATGCCAGCTACAAGCCAAAACTTGTAGCTGTTTTGGCAGCCAACAGGGAAAAGGAAGAATGTTCTGGCTAGAGTAATGGGTGTAATTTCTTCTACTTCCTGCCTTTGGCCGGATGCCTGAATGTCAGTTGTGTTGGGGCTGGAAAATATCCAGAGTGAAGCCGGGGCCAAAAAGCCAAGGAATGACACCTGTGCAGGTGTGTCTCTGCTCTTACTCAGATAGCTCCTATACAAGGCCATAAGGACTATGCCTCTGTTTGTTTTAGACTCTGCTGAATGGTTGGGCAGCATTACATAAATCATATATCTAAATATGAGTGAGATTCCATTAAAATTTGTGCTCAGAAATGAAGGAGTCATCTTTTTTGGAATTTATGAACACTAAAGACTTCAGGTTTATGAAGTCTGCCATACTAGAGTGCTCTTTCAATTACTCTATTTTGAATAAAAAACGACTGTTGTTTGAAATAACTCCACAAATATAGCACAAATGCTATATTATGGTACTTACAGTGGTTACCTGACAGAATTAAAAAATAAGGAGAGAAAAACAATTTAGCAATGACTTAGTAAACATTCGAGGGGCTGTAATGTCACCCTCAGAAATGATGCTGGAAGTTTCTGTAGATGTGAGCTTGCAACCACGGGCAAGAGGGAGAAGAGCTAAAACCATGGGGTGTTATTGTATAGTGATGCTGTGGTTGATGAGGCAATGAAGCTATCATAAGTGAAACAGCCTTTACATACGAATCATAAAGATGTAAGTACAAAACTGAATTTAACATATGAGGGATCATACTTCTGAGTAAAACTATCATTATCATTTGGTTTACTATTACTGCCACATTCAGAAAAGGTGAATCTTCTCTGGAAAGTAAAAATCCAGTGACAAAATTTGTTTTGTCACCCTTACCTAGGTTCTAAATCATACAAATTTTATTGTTTTATCTTCTCAGTGTAGCTGGTGAAATTAACCTATTAATTTAAAAAATATGCTTGATTAAGAATTGAAATCATTGTGGCAACAGCTCGATATGCCTACTAGGCCACCGTCTTTTATGACACCAATGGGGAACACATGCAGCACACAACTGACAAGTGGATTCTATTGGATCCTTATCTCTTAGCCTGAGTAAATAATATATCCTGATCACAATGAACACCAACTTATGATTTGGAATGATAGCAGATACCACTATTGTTTCTAACCAACCACAAATGCACATTCCCTCATTGTAACTAGTGACCAAGGGGACTCACGTCATGGCCAAAGACATCCAGGACTGGGCAACAAGACGTAGTGTCTCTTAGATTTCCCATCCACCTTACTATATGCAGAAAACAGGTGTCATTTTTTTTTAACTAAAATTTCATATGCCATCCTTACAAAAGCAGGACTATATTCCCGGCTGAAGCCATCACAGAAGTCAAACTCAGAGATTGCCTCTAGGAGGAGAGGATAGACAGGGGAGTACAGTAGACATAGCAGCATGGAACTCCAGGAGAGTGTTTTCTTAATAGTGACTGACACACTATGGACATCAGAGTTAGATGTAGCTGTTCTAGATGTGGGCCCAATTCATTCCAATGCTAATTCAGATATAATTTGGTTACCTCCAAAGTGTAAAATGCATTTTTCTCCAGAATTGCATAGATAGTTCATGATAGGCTTTGGATTGGCTAAACAGAGCTTGATGATGGTGGGAGTGGTTATTAAACTGAAGCTACTTCACTACTGCATACAAAGGGGGTGAATGTCTTTAGGTTGGAAGCAGATAACTGTCTTGTCCAGCCAATGCTATTCCCCACATTGTGGATTAGCCAAGGCATGGAAAATCCCATGCTGTGGGTTTGGGGTGAGGAGATCCAGGTCATACTGGTGCCAACCTGCGATTGTCTCCCTGATGGGAGCCTGAGAAGGAGAAATGTTATAGCTGTAAGCCCTGGCAACAAAGAGTGAAGGAAAAATGGAAGGGAGGCACTTATTGACAATTTGAGGTCAAGAGACAGTGGGAGAATAAGCTTGTTTCCTGGGTCAGGTGGAAAGGAAGAGCCTGCTGTGATTGTCACAGTTTCCTTCTTGTATACCTCATGCTTCTCTGCCTGTTTTGGGGCATGATATATGTGCTTTATTCCTCAACTTGAGAATACTTCCACATTTGGTGCAGAAGCGAGGGGCACCCCTATATTCTAACACTAACTGTGGGAACTCCAATCATCATAATTGTTTTAGTCAGGTAAGCCTCAATCATGATACCCAACCCTGAGTTTCCCCCCAAACTCATAATAGCTTATTGTCAGGCACACAAAAGGAACTTTGTAATGGAGCTAATACTCAGCATACAAGGTGCCCACATATCCAAAGAGAATTGGCTCTGTCAGATGGTTATTCTATCCTAGGGCACCATGCATAGTCTGCTGTCAGGGTTCTCTTTGGGACTGGACTACTGCAGATCATGCATCCCAAAGCCCCGCTAGGTAGTCTCTGGGATGGCCCCCCTCGGCCTCACCTCTGATCCTTGCCTACACTTATTTAGGAAAGTAGGAAAGCAAATTGCCTCAGTTCTGCTTATTATTTGGCCAGAGAGACACATTTTGAGCAGTTCTGTTATAAGAAGTTTTCCTCTGGTCAACAGAGACACTGGATACTTCACCATGGTCCATCTGTCTTCAAGATAATAGGCTTCCTCTGATGAGGTGCTTGATATAATCTTGAACAACAAGTGTGTATTGGCTTAGAGAATATTTACCTCCAAATTGGGAAGAACAAGCATTAGCTGGGATGACTCTCTATGATGGCAGCCCTGTTGACTCTCCAGTTTAACTATTCCAGGATGGAAATTCTACAGTTAACTTCTAACATGAATTGTATCCTCATAGTCTTTGAGCTTACACAAGCTGCTGCTAAATGAGGAGGGAACACTTTTATCAGTTTGTCTCAAATGGTTATCATTTGTTGTTCATCTTGTGTTGAATCTTGACTCAGGGGCTCATCAGGGTTAGCCTCCTCAACTCCTCCCTTCCCGTGTCGCCTCATCTCTAAGCCATCAACAGTTCTGCTTGGCTCAGTCATCCAAAATATATTCAGATTCTGACTACTTTTCACCAGTTCTGCAGACACCATTTTTTTTTCTAAGCCACCGCCATCTCTCCTGACTTATTGCCAAAACCTCATAAGTGCCCCAACCTCCTCTCCAGTCTATTTTTCACACAGCTGCAATAGTCAGATCGTGCCACTTCTCGGCTCTAAATCCTCCGGTGGCTTTTCATCTCACTCACAGTAAACACAAAGGCTTCAAGGCCATAACGGAGGCCAAAACATCCTGCAATGATAGCCCCCCCCAGTCCCCCATTCCTCCCCTGGGCCATGTCCCACCACTGTTTTCCTCCTCATTTCACTCCAGCTATTCTGATATCCTTGCAGTTTCTTTAGTTTCTTCAGTGTGCTCATTCTGCTTCCTCTCTGGGCTCTCTTGTTTCCTCACTTGGAATGTTCTTCCTCTCACCCTCATATCCATCTACATGGCTTACTCTTTCTTCCCTCCTCAGGTGTCTGTTCAACCATCAGTTTATCGGAGCTAACTTCCCTGAGGACCTTATTTAAAATAGAAAACTTTGGCTTCTTTCATTCTCTAGCCCCTTCCCCAATAGCATTGTCCTATTCCATGTTTTTGTTTAGTTGTCCACTTATTTATTGTCAGTTTTCTCTCGACGAGAATGTGAATTACTATTTTTAAATAGGTCCTTTTCTATTCTGTTCATGTTTCTGTGTCAGTGCCTGGAGTATGGCCTGGTCAATAGTGGGTCCTTGTTAAGTATGCGTTGAATGAATGAATGAACTGTGGCATGTGTGGTCCAGTTCACCATCAGCTCCATCATCCCAGATCAACTTATATAAATCTATTTTATTATATTACCTGCCTGCCCCTTGTAGGTATTTGAATTTGTGACTCCTGGCTCAAAGCTTAGAAACAAAAGTCAATTTAGGAGCAAGTGAACAAATATTCAGATAATATCCCTTCGAGAAACATAAAAATCTCTGTTAACACCAACTCCCTGCCACTTTCCCTCCCCCACCCGGGACAGAAAGTCCAGGTCTCAAAAACAGAGGCCTTACCTTCTTGGGAAAAGAGAAGAACAGTTCATTTCTTCCCAATGAGTCTACAGCAGTGATACAAGGCTTAAATCAATTCCTCTGACGTAGAAAATGCGAGAAATAGTAAATTTATTTGTACAATGTTGAAGAAATGGTTTTTGAATTAAAAGGGGTTGTACATAATTCAGAAATTATCTGTATTTCAGATCAGAATGATTTTTACTTGACTGTGGCTCTTAATACTTTGTGTCTTTGTCTTACCTCTCACTGAGTGGTTAAAAATATATAAAGACTGAGGGAAAGGAAATTGCTATTTTAAAGAACTCTTCTGAGCCCAGAAATAAACCCACGATTATATGGTCAATTAATCTATGACATAGGAGGCAAGAATATACAATGGGAAAAAGACAGTTTCTTCAACAGGTGGTGTTGGGGAAACTGGACAGGTACATGCAAGACAATGAAAATGGGCCGCTTTTTTTACACCACATACAAAACTAAGCTCCAAATGGATTAAAGACCTAAATATGAGACCTGAAGCCATAAAATTCCTAGAGGAAAACACAGGCAGTAATCTCTTTTTTTTTTTTTTTTTTTTAAAGATTTTATTTATTTATTCATGAGAGACAGAGAGAGAGAGGCAGAGGGAGAAGCAGGCTCCCAAGGAGCAGGGAGCCCGATGCGGGACTCGATCCCGGGACCCTGGGATCATGACCTGAGCCGAAGGCAGACGCTTAACCATCTGAGCCACCCAGGCGCCCGGCAGTAATCTCTTTGACATTAGCTGCAGAAACATTTTTCTAGATATGTCTCCTCTGGCAAGAGAAACAAAAGCAAAATGAAACTATTGGGACTACACGAAAATAGAAAGCTTTTGCACAGTGAATGAAGCCGTCAACAAAATAGAAAGACAACCCACAGAACGGGAGACGATATTTGCAAATGATATATCTGATAAGAGGTTAATTTAAAAAATGTGTAAAAAAACTTATATAACTCAACACCAAATAATCCAGTGAAAAAATGGGCAGAAGACCTGAATAGACATTTTTTCTGAAGAAGGTATCCAGATGGCCAACAGGCACATGAAAAGATGCTCAACATCATTCATTGTCAGGGAAATACAAATCAAAGCCACAATGAGTTATCACCTCACAACTGTCAGAATGGCTAAAGTCAAAAACACACAAAATAGCACATGTTGGCAAGGATGTGGAGAAAAAGGAAGCCCTGTGCACTGTTGGTAGGAATGCAAGGTAGTGCGGCCACTGTGGAAAACAGTATGGACATTCCTCAAAAAAATCAAAAATAGAATTACCACATGATCCAATAATTCTACTACTGAGTATTGACCCAGGAAAAATGAAAACACTGATTCAAAAAGATATATACACCACTATGTTTATTGCAGCATTATTCACGATAGCCAAGTTATGGAAGCAAGCCAGTGTCTATCCATAGATGAATGGATGAAGAAGATGTGGTGTACACACACACACACACACACACACAGACATACACACAATGGAATACTACTCAGCCATGATAAAGAATGAAATCTTGCTATTTGCAACAACATGGATGGACCTAGAGGGTATAATGCTGAGTGAAATAAGTCAGTCAGAGAAAGACAAATACCATATGATTTCACTAATGTGTGGAATTTAAGAAACAAAACAAATGAACAAAGGAAAAAAGAGATACACAAAAAATCAAACTCTTATCTGGTGACTCTTATCATGATGAGCACTGTGTAATGTATAGGATTGTTGAATCACTATATTGTACCCCTGAAACTAATATAACACTATAAGTTAATTTTACTTGAATTAAAAAAATAAATTAAAAAATAAACTCTTCTGACAATTTCTTTTATATTTAATCAAATTATTGAGGTTTAATTTACATATAATGAAAGGCATCTGTTTTAATTGTCCAGCATGAATTTTAATAACTGTACACACCGATGTAATCATTTGCATGGCAATCAAGATATAGAATGTATCAGAACTCCAAAAAGATTCCTTGTGTCCCTTGGGAATCCCTTTCCTCCCCACTTCCTTTCCTAGGCAACCACTGATCTGCTTTTTGTTACTATGGATTAACCTATCTTAGAATTGCAGGTAAGATGGGTCATACAATATATAGTCCTCTTTGTTTGACTGCTTTTGTTCAGCATAATGATTTTGAGAATTATCCATGATTTACATGTATCAGTAGTTTGTTCCTTTTTGTTGCTGAGTGGTATTGTTTGAACCTACCAGTTTGCCCATTCATTCACCCGACAGAGTTGTCAGAGTCGGTGGTGGAGTTTCCAGTTTGAGGCTATCATTAAAACTGCTGTGAACATGTGTGTGCAGGTGCTCATTTGTGAAAGCGTATAAACTTGTTTGGATAAATACTTAGTGGTAGAATTCCTGGGTCAACTGGTGCACTTAAGTATATATGTAACTTTATAAAGAAATTCTGACAGTTTGTCTTTTCGTAAAGGGAAACTTTCTTGGTAATTTATCTGCTTTTCATTGCGCTCATATTTTCTTAATTAAGTCACTTTTGTGTGTGTGGGGGTGTGTGTGAAGACTCAAATATGGCATTTATTGTCCATATCATGCTGGTAGAGAATTTCAGAACTTGAATTCAAATGGAGGTAAAGTTCCCTCTTCCTAAAACTTTGTGGCTGGACGATGTGCCCTTCATGGAGCTGCTGAGAGGGTTCAATGAGCTGAGACATAAAAGGCCCTTAATACCATGCCTGGCACATAGTTCATGCTCAATGATGTCAGTTGTGCTTATTATCTGTGTTTATTAATAAATTCACATAGAAGATGTGACTCAAGTGCCATAGAGTGAAACTATTGACCTTGCACTCTCTGGTGATTATCTTTCCTGAACAGCTTACCTCCCACCATTCATGGTAGCTTACTCACCTGCATTAGTGCCTAATAATGGATGTTCATCCACCCTAAATACACGAAAGCAAGTTCAGAGGATCAAAACGTCGAGACAGGCAGAATCCAATAATGTCTCAAACTGCAAAATGAGAAAATAAAAATGAGAACCGAGTCACAGGTGGACAATTTTAATAATTTTTTTCTAAAGATTTTATTTATTTGACAGAGAGAGACACAGTGAGAGAGGGAACACAAGCAGGGGGAGTGGGAGAGGGAGAAGCAGGCTTCCCACCGAGCAGGGAGCCCGATGTGGGGCTCGATCCCAGGATCCTGAGATCACGACCCGAGCTGAAGGCAGACGCTTAACCATCTGAGCCACCCAGGCGCCCCAGAAAATTTTAATAATTTAAAACTGAATAGGTACTTTAGTGGAGATGTTCCAGTTTCCTAAAATGAGATAATTTCATTAAAACCTGAAACTACTATTAATTTTTGCTGCATCAACTTTGGTGCTTAACCCTTTTCTCTAATGGAAGGGTCATGCTGACAGCATACGGCGAGCTTCACTTTTCTGCCTTTATTTTTTTTTTTTATTTTTTTTAACTTTATTTATTTATTTATTTATTTTTATTTTTTTATTTTTTTTTCCATGCAGAATGTGCCCTCTTTAATACCCATCACCAGGCTAACCCATCCCCCTTGCCTTTATTTTTAAAGATGTACTCATCTCTAAGACTCTTTAATCTGTGGGCGGCATTGCTAAACCCAGAGGTGGGAGAGAAGAAAAAAATATTCAAATTTATAAAGAAGCTGTATTTTTAAAACAAAGAGAAACCCTTCCTGTAATGTATATTTTAATCAGAAGTACAAACCACTTAGTTTTGTCCCTTAGCAAGTGGTGTTTGCTGGAGCCTGTTGCTGACCTCCAAACTCAAGATATGCTCACCGTGGGCAAGCTCTGTTCTTAGGCAAAAAGAGTTATTGGATGCCTCTATTTGAACACAGTGGAAAAACTTCTGCGTAATTAGCTTTCATCTTTGATGAGAAATGAGTGGGAATGAAACTGTCTTGGTGGAGTTAGGTGAATCTCTCGTCTTTCCAAAATGAAATTGAATGAGGATCAAAAGGACTGCAGTGGTAACAGTCTCATTAACCAAGTGCTGTTTTGAAAAAGGTGGAGCGCCTGGGTGGCTCAGTTGGTTAGGCGTCTGCCTTCAGCTCAGGTCATGATCCCAGGGTCCTGGGATCGAGCCCCATCTCGGACTCCCCGCTCAGTGGGAGCCTGCTTCTCCCCCTGCCCCTCCCCTGGCTCGTGTGCGCTCTCTCTCTCTCTCACAAATAATAAAAAATCTTGAAAAAGGCTGTGTTTCTTTGGTGAATGTCACCGAAGATTATCAGTTGGTAAAATGCATACATTCTCTATCAGTGTTCCCTTGCCGTGTAATCTGACTAAGGGTGGAGATAGAGACTAGAATCACCACCGCTTTGCTCGGTTGTCAAAGGAGGGATTTCTGCCCTGGGATTATAGGGGTGGCTGCACACACGACACTAGACAGATGATATCGACAGCACTTGGAGTTTGTGCTGTGTTCTGAGGAAGCCTGGGCTAGCCTCTGTGAAGATGCAAAAGCATAGAGAGTGAGGTCCTGATGAAAGCCAGCACTAACTTCCGGATAGGTATGTATACATATCCTCACAGCCTGGTGGAAAAGGACATCCTATGTCATATAGGGCCTCATGGGGGTTGTACTCAGGAATGGACCAAACAAGCAGGGGCCATGGGAGGCAGGCTTTGTAGTATCAAGAGGGTTAGGTGCCTTCTGGTCGCAGTGGGAGAACGTTATTGGCTTGTTCGAATAATTCCACAGATTAGGAGACAATGAAACACGCTGCTCAGGGATAAGCAGGGGCTGTACCTGGTCCCTTTGATAAGGAGGGTTGTGTGGATCGGGGATCTTACACACAGGAGCAGAGTGAGGGGGGGAGCATGTGCGTAGGCCTTTGAGTGCCTCCTGATTTCACCAAATAGCAGGGCAGCACCTAATACTGGATCTTAATTTTGAGCCTTATACCATATTATCCAACAAATATTTAATAACAGCTACTAAATGCCAGGCATTGTGCTGGAAACTGAGAATATTTAACAAATAATATATTACCTATGCACTTGAGGGATTTAAAGTTTTATGGAAAGAGCCAAACATGCAAATAGGTAAGTCCTAAATGAGCTATATAGTAGGTGTATAAATATAGGACCTGAGGACATAGAAGAAAAGTAATCAGTCTTACCTAGATAAGCATAGTTTCCCCACAAAGTATTTGTTTTCTGTCTCCTTTGTGAATAAGGAAAATTATAGAAGAAGCTCTTCCGGAAGATAGTCCCTTTATGTATAGCTCTATCTATCATCATCTATCTATCATCTATCTATATCTATCATCTATCTATCATCTATCTATCTATCATCTATCTATCATCTATCATCTATCTGTCTATCATCTCTCTATCATCTATCTATATCTATCATCTATCTATATCTATCTATCTATCTATCATCTATCTATATCTATCTATCTATCTATCATCTATCTATCATCTATCTATCTATATCTATCATCTATCTATATCTATCTATCTATCATCTATCATCTATCTATCATCTATCTATATCTATCATCTATATCTATCATCTATCTATATCTATCTATCTATCATCTATATCTATCTATCTATTATCTATCTATCTATTATCTATCTATCATCTATCTATCATCTATTTTTTTTTGGTCAAGGTTATATTGTATGCACATAAATAAATCAATCTCTGGTTAGAGAAATCTGGTAGCTGATTGATTTAGACTAATCATTCAGCTGTTGGGGTTGGGAGGGGGGCTGTGAAGCACATGGCTGCTCAAAAAATCAACAAAATTATTCTAATTCTTCTGCACCTCTTCTCCTCTTCTTCCTTCTCCTCTTTCTTTTTTTCTCCTCCTTATTCCTTTCCTCCCCTCCCATCCTCCCTGCACCTCCCCCTCCTCCTTTTGGGGATGTGGGCGGAGTCACAGTGGGGTAGGCAGTATCAGCTCTTACCTCATCTTGCGGTGCCTGACCTATCAGTCGAGTCCCGGTCTAGCTCCAAAATACTGCTCGCGTCTTTCCACCTCTCTTCACATCCATTGCTAGCACCATAGTGGAGGCAAGTGGGGCTCTTTGCCTGGGCCCTGCACTCTGGAGGGCTCTGTGAATCACAGTCAACTTGTTAAAGTGCACAAGGGTGCCTTTTTAATTGGTTCTGGAGCTCCACACAGGCACAGCATGATCCTTAACCAGGACCAGCTAATCCCGTGAGCAGCATTGTCCCTTTCCAGGGAAATGCTTCCCCACAACTCTCACCCTATATTCTGTAAGCCAGCGATGACCACATTAACAAAAGCTATGAAGGCCCGTGGTGCGTGCTTTCACCAACATCACAGATTTAATATATTCCAAGACTTGGACAACCATCATCTCAATTTAGGTTTAGAACATTTTCATCACAACAAAATCAATTCCTGTGCCCATTGGTAGTCATTTCCTATTCTCCTCCCCTTTCCCCATCCTTTCGTAGTGCACTAGGCAATCATGAATTTACTTTATTTTTTAAATATATTTAGCAATTCTGGACATTTCATGTAAATGGAATCATACAGTATGTAGTCTTTTGTGACCGGCTTCTTTCACTGAATTGCGACGGATTCTTATGCAATGCTATATTGTTCCTCAGTAGGATTGACTGTCCTTTTCTTTACTTATGAAGTAGAATATTACTCAAACACAGGAAGAATGTTCAAAAGATATTAAGTAGCCCCAAATATGACAAATGTCCATGACACATGGCTAGCTTATTCTTTATGTCTCAGTTTATAAGTCACCTGTGAGAGAACTCCCTGCTCATCCTAGTTAAAGATAGACCATCCCTGGTATTCTTTCTCCCAGGCCCTTATCTGGTTTTTTTAACACACCTATGATAATCTGAAGTAATTTTAATTGCCAGTCTGTGTGTGTGTGTGTGTGTGTGTGTGTGTGTGTGTGTGTGTGTGTGTGTGAGTGAGATCTGTCTCCCTCACTGGAGTATAGACTTCATGAAGGAAGGTACCATGTCTACCTTGCCCCCATTGTACCTCCAGCATAATGGTTCAAAATTTAGCACAGTGGTTCCAAGTAGGCACTCAGCTTTGGAATAAATGAATAATTGAATGAGTTATTGAGTGATTAAAAGAATGAGTGGGAGGCAAATGCTTATGGGAAACAGATGGAGATTTCAAACATGAGGAAGCAGTGGGTCATCTAGGTGACCATGTCTTCTAGGTGGCTGATAGTTTATACACACAATTGTCAAGCTAAACAGTGCAGAAAGGCTTTTAGGATAAGGCAATATTCTCTTGCTTTCCTCCACCCTCAGTCCCTCTCTCCAGAGATAAACATTTCTAACTGTGCTTAGCTGCCTTAGTGGTTACTGCCATTGTCCGTATCTTTAAATATGATGCCATATTGCTCTTTCCTAATTTATCCACTTCTGAATTATCTCTTGCTATGCTACATGAGTCCATTTACCCAAAATTTCCATCTTTCTTCCCACTTCCTCCCAAGAGTTATATCTTTAAGAAATTTCTGATTAGTCTACTACTAAACTTAAATTAGTTGCTTCATCTTCTGCTTTCCCTACAATAAACAGTTCCTCCTGCCTCCCCAAACTTGTAAGATAAAGATGTTTGTGTGTCTGGCCTTCCTTCCATCTCCATTTCCTAGTCTCTGCAAGTTGTATTTTTAATTTTGTAGAGTCAAGATTGATGACATTTACATGCTCCTGACAGAGGTTCTACTGGCTGCTCAAAGTCATGTCACATTTGAATGCATTGGTTTTGTGTTTGACCCATATTGAATGTTTCTTTTTTATTGTCATTCCTGGAGAAACTGATTCCTTTTTTTCCTGATGGATGAAAAAGCATGTGTCATCTTTACCACATTGCTAATATCTTCTAGCCTCTTACTTACTCTCTGTACTTTTTAGGATCAGTTCTTTTTTTCCATGAAGCCACTGATTTCCTCTTTTAAATTGGAGTGGTTGCATACACTGTGGCTTTATCATACAATGTTCTGCTTTTCTGGAGGTTTACATTTCCTTCCTTTCTTTTTTCTTATAAAGGCAAAAAACATTGTTGATACAAAATTCCCTCAAGGAAATAAAATTTCAGTTAAAAATGGAATTAATTCTACAGGCATATAAATTATATTATAGAGCTAAAATATTAGACCTCAGAATTTGACTATGGTTTATAGTTAACATTTAATTACATAATAAGTTCCATAAATATGGATAACCCTTTACAGCTTACATGCTTCCAAACTAATTAAGAATTGTGTCTTTAATCATCGTGCTTATTATATTAAAAAGAAAAATATGAGCAGAGAATCTTCCTGACAAAACTCCTGCTGGAGTCAAAGCCATAGCTGAGAAGGGGAACGTAGAACTTAATTTGAGTGCTGTTTTCTGCTGAGATCTGAGTAGACAGTGTAGGTGATGATCTCATCTTTATCATTTATTAAATATGTGAAAATATTTCGAGGTGGAAAAACAGGTAGTTTACATACTCTTAGAAGCAAAGTCTGAATAAGTAGATATCTCAGAAATAAACAGATTTCTCAGAGTCTGTTTCACTTTGGCAAATAGTAGGTAATGGTATAAAACTTAAGTTTATGAAACACCCCTCCTCCAATACCTACACACACACACAAACACACACACACACAGGCATGCGTATAAAAGACCTGATTGGCACTTGGACCGAACTGCCATAAGGCACAGTAATCGTGCCAGTATAACCATCCTTATCACATTAATGTGCCCCATTATGTGATGATTAAACCTTTCCATTTATCTAGCTTGCCATAATGTCTGCATTCCAAGCAGAAATGAGAGATACAGATTATGCTTAGGCAAGGGGAAAATCTCACATTGAAATAATTATGACCACTTACAGTATACAGTATATAGAAAGTTGGCAAAGTGCTTTTCAGATAGACTTGCTCATCTGCTTTCCATAACAACCCTGAGAAATGCATGTTGCTATATTAGCTCCACTTTATTGCTGACAAAACCAAGGATCAAGAAAAGTTATGTTTTTCAGGCTGATAAGCAGAGCAGGAGGACTCAAACCCAGGAAATATGGCTCTTAGTCTTTTTTACTGCAACACGAAATTATTGGTTTATCACCAGATATAGTCTGCATAAAAAAGGAAACACACTGGATACTTGTAGGCATCCATATTACTCATGCAAGGTATCATTTACACTTTACCACCTCTTCTAAAGGTCAAAGGGTAATAAGGACAGATCTGACCTTCAATCCTGGCTACTCTCAGGAAAATACATGATTAAGGAGAATAATACTGTGTTGTCTAGCATTCTCTACCCCACCCCCATCTCAGGTAACTTCTAGTGAAAATGAATCCAGAAAGCTTTGGGATGGGAAAAAGTCATAAAATTATTAGAACATATCCCCACTGCTTTGCCTCAGTGGTGTTTATGGGTTAGGGGCAGAGGGAGAGGGTGAGGGAGAATCTTAAGTAGGTTCCACACCCAGTGCAGAGCCTGACATGGAGCTCGATCTCACGACTCTGAGATCATGACCTGAGCTGATATCAAGAGTCGGATGATTAACCGATTGCACCTGGTGCCCCTGTTTTATTTTGTTTTTTAAAAATTTTTATTTATTATTTTTAAAATTCCAGTGTGATTAACATACAGTGTTAGATTGGTTTCAGGTGCACAATATAGTGATTCAATAGTTCTATACATTATTCAGTGCTCATCATGATAACTATTCTTTTAATCCCCTTCCCCCTACCCCATTGCCCCTCTGGCAACCACCAGTTTATTCTCTGTATTTAAGAAATGTTTTTTCATTTGTTTCTTTTTCCCTTCCTTCATTTGTTTTGTTTCTTAAATTCCACACGTGAATGAAATCATATAGTATTTGTCTCTGTTGTTGCAAATGGCAAGATTTCATTATTTTTTTATGGCCTGGTAATATTCCATTGTGTGTACGTACCCCATCATCTTTATCCATTCCCCTATCAATGGACAAAACACAAAGTGCTTTTAAATGAAGAGCTCAGAAAAGCCTCTCTGGGGAAGTGATATTTGAACTAACCCAGAAGTTGGGCTGGTGCCAGCAACATGAGAGTCTGGGGAAGAACATTCTGCAGAAGGCACAAGAAAGAGCAAAGACCTTGATATGAGAAATGATCATATAGCCATGACCAGTCTCAGTGGGTGAGGAGAGAGTGAACAAGATGTGAAAGTGGAGAGGGTACCAGGACCTTCTAGGAGATGTGAGCAGAGTGGATTTCCCCGAATGCAACAGAAAACTATTGGTGTGGTTAAGCAGAGGTGACTTGATCTAATTTACGTGGAAAAAAGTCACTATAGAGGGTCAGCTGAGAATAGATGGAGGGGCTAGAGCTGAGGCAGAGAGATAGCTGGGAAACTTCCAGCTTGAGGAGACAGTAGTGTGGACTATGATGGCAGTAGAATTGGAGAGAAATGGATATTCGTAGAACAAGTGAATGAATCTTTCTTCTTTGGTGTAAAATAATGAACCTAACTTCTAGCCTAGAGGCCAGCCCTGTAATAGCTACTGTCAGGCACAGAGGCTTCCCCTAGTTTTAAAAGTCACAATCCTTAGCCGGTTACTTGGGCTCCTTATTCCAAGGACAAATTTCTTTCTTTTTTAAAAAAATTTTTATTGTTATGTTAATCACCATACATTACATCATTAGTTTTTGATGTAGTGTTCCATGATTCATTGTTTCTGCATAACACCCAGTGCTCCACGCAGAATGTGCCCTCTTTAATACCCATCACCAGGCTAACCCATCCCCTCAACCTCCTCCCTCTAGAACCCTCAGTTTGTTTCTCAGAGTCCATCGTCTCTCATGGTTCATCTCCCCCTCCGACTTACTCCCCTTCATTCTTCCCCTCCTGCTATCTTCTTCTTTTTCTTTTTTCTTAACATATGTTGCATTATTTGTTTCAGAAGTACAGATCTGTGATTCAACAGTCTTGCACAATTCACAGCACTCACCATAGCACAAACCCTCCCCAATGTCTATCACCCAGCCACCCCATCCCTCCCACCCCCCACCACTCCAGCAACCCTCAGTTTGTTTCCTGAAATTAAGAATTCCTCATATCCGTGAGGTCATATGATACATGTCTTTCTCTGATTGACTTATTTCACTCAACATAACACCCTCCAGTTCCATCCACGTCATTGCAAATGGCAAGATCTCATTCCTTTTGATGGCTGCATAATATTCCATTGTGTATATATACCACATCTTCTTTTTCCATTCATCTGTCGATGGACATCTTGGCTCTTTCCACAGTTTGGCTATTGTGGACATTGCTGCTATAAACATTGGGGTGCACATACCCCTTCGGATCCCTACATTTGTATCTTTGCGGTAAATACCCAGTAGTGCAATTCCTGGATCATATGGTAGCTCTATTTTCAACTGTTTGAGGAACCTCCATACTGTTTTCCAGAGGGGTTGCACCAGCTTGCATTCCCACCAACAGTGGAGGAGGGTTCCCCTTTCTCCGCATCCCCGCCAACATCTGTCGTTTCCTGACTTGTTAATTTTAGCCATTCTGACTGGTGTGAGGTGGTA
>NW_027397074.1:17904393-17925253 GCF_003265705.2 Callorhinus ursinus | reverse complement strand
AAAAAGGGATTGATAAGATGGTGGTTGAAAAAGGGAAAAAGAAAAATTAAAAAAAAAGTCAAAAAAATTAACTTTGAAAAACTAATGAATCATGGTAAAAAAAAAAAGCCATGAATTCTATGCGCAGTATTCCCCTAGCGGTGGAGTTCTCCCGTTCTCCTTGATCGGTAAACTTGGTCTTGGCGTGCTTGCTGTTCGTCCTGATCTTCTGGGGGAGGGGCCTGTTGCCGTGGTTCCCAAATGTCTTTGCCGGAGGCGGAATTGCCCCGCCCTTGTGGGTCCGGGCTGAGCAAGCTGCTCGCGGTTGCTCTCAGGAGCTTTTGTTCCCTGCAAGCTCTGGTATAGCTTTGGAGGACCAGGGTGAAAATGGTGGCCTCCCAATCTCCACCAGGAGAAGCTGAGAATTCAGGGTCCCACTCCTCAGTGTGCCCCCAGAGAAAAGCAGTCAGTCACTCCCATCTCCCTGGTCTCCGGCCGCAGTCCGTGCTCAGTCGGCCTGTGACCGAGCGTTTCTATCTCTGGCTCCCGACCCCGTGTGGAGTCTCCAAACCCAGCAGATCCCTGCGGTGCGCTCCCGCGCCGCTCCTCCCGGGGGAGGAAGGGGAGTCTCTGTGGATCTGCCACTTGTTGGGTCCCCGCTGGAGGAGCAGTGGCCCGACTGTGTCGCCGATCACAGTTTATGGCAACCCCGAGCTGAGAGCCCGTGCCTCAGCTCCGTCTCTGCAGCCGGCTTCCCCGCTCCGATACCTGGGAGCTCTGCCGCACTCAGGCACCCCCGGTCTTTCTGTGACCCCAAGGGTCCTGAGACCACACTGTCCCGGGAGGATTCCACCCCCCGCTTAGCCACTGGAGTGATGTCCCTCAGCGGAGCCGACTTCTAAAAGTTCCTATTTTGTGCTCCGTGCTCTATCACTTGCCGGAAGCGGCCCACGGAGGCCCCCTCCCCCGCCATCTATCCTCCCGAATATCGCCTCGGATTCACTTCTCCGAACGTCCTACCTTCCAGTAAGTGGTCACTTCTCTGTTCAGAGAGTTGTTGCTACTCTCTTCGATCTCCTGTTGAGTTCGTAGGTGTTCAGAATGGTTTGATCCCTATTCAGCTGAATTCCTGAGACCAGAGGAAAGCCAGGTCTCCTACTCCTCCGCCATCTTGCTCCGCCCCCCTCAATTTCTTTCATATTATAAAGCGACAGTTTCTTTTTTAAGAAACAAATACACAAAATTGGCATAAATTCTTTATTGACGAACAACATACCAATAATAACATGCACAAATCTTAAGTGTACACATTGATGAATTTTCTCAAAGCATAGGTATCTGTGTAAAAAGCTCCCAGATCAAGAGATAGAAAGACATTCTCATCATCTCAGGAGCTTCCTTCAAGTCACTCCTCTCCTGAGTTCCCTGACTGACCAACCACTTATTTTCCTGACTTCCTTCACTGTAGATTAGTTTTGTCTGATTTTACACTTTATATGAATTGTACAGTGTGTGCTTTGTTGTGACTGGGTTCTTTCACTCAGTATGTGTGATTCATCCATATTGTTGTTGGCGGTTGTAGTTTATTTATTCTCCTTGCTGTATAGTATTCCATTTCCCAGCTATACCAGTGGAATAGTCCCATCATTTTTCCATCCTGCTTTGGTGGACATTTGTTCTTTTTTCTATGAGAATAAGATTGAATCATGCTGTACTGGATGGCAGAATGTTTGTGATAAATGTCCTTATTAATATTTTTATATTAATATTAATTAATATTGATATTAATATATTAACATATTTAATATATTAATATAGTTAAAATACTTTCCTCAGTTCAAATGAAAAGAAAATTAAAGCTAATTATTTGATATGGACCCTATTTACAAATATTAATACAATTACCAATGTTAGTACAAATTTACAAATATTAGTACACATTTAATAGCAACGGGTGAAAATCTGTAACTTGTCAGGCACTGTGTTGAGTGTTTGAACATAATATCTTATTCAGTCCTTACAGGCACTTTATGAGCTATGTACTAATTCTATCTCCATTTCCCATATGAAGAAATTGAGGCTCAGATAATTTGTCTCAGATCAGAGTTTCACCAGAGAAACAGATCTAATAGGATTTATATGTGTATACATGTATATATTCATGTATAGATAGATATAGATGGATGGATGGAGGGATGGATAGATAGGTAGAGTTACTGCAAGGAATTAGTTTACATGATTGTGAGGTCTGGCAAGCAAGTGTGAAATCTCTGTAGGGCCAGCCATGAGGAAGGGCAGGCTGGAACTTTTGGACATGGGCTGAAACTGTGGTCCACAGGCAGAATTTCTTCTTCCTTGGAGAAATCTCAGTTCTGTTGTTAAGGTCTTTCAACTGATTAAATCTGGCTCACCCAGATGATCTAAGATAATCTCCTTTACTAAAGTACACTGATTATGGACTTTAATAACATCTATAATATACCTTTTCAGCAACCTTGAGATCAGTGTTTGGTTTAATAATCTGACTCCATTTACACGTAAAACTGATCATCATAATCATATAATTAGTAGATAGCAGGCCTGAGATATAAATCCAAGTTGGTGTGATTTTAAAGCCCAGCTCTTAATTTCTATGATCTGTTAAAAAGAAATGGTTTTGTCTGAGAGCAGAGAATGTTCTAAGATTCAGGGGTGATAATACACTGGGGATAATCCAGGAATGAAAAGGGGTCCTCTGTGCCTGTAGCACACAGATCTGGGGAAGGCAGGAGCACAAACAGGACTCCAGAGTCTGGAAGGCTTCAGACAGGCTCTCTGCCAAATGCTAGCTATGTGATCTTGGGAAAGTTGCATAAGCTCTGTTACTCTTCTTTGTAGAATGGGTAATGGAACCTATTTCCTAAGGTTGGTTGACTACATTGGTTCATGTAAGGTGCTTGGAATAATGCCTGGCACAGGTAAGTATGACATGAATGTTAGCCATTAATATTAGTGGGCTTTTGGGAGGAGTAGGGTGGAACATGGTAAACTTGCTCTGAAGCAGCCATCCTTGCCTGATCCTTTGTAAGATTTAATATATAAGAAGGGAAGAATCACAGTCAATAAAGGAGGGAGGCCTAACTCAGTAAGGAGTGCTGTAACACTGGCCAACTCTTTCAAAAAATTAAATAGAGACACACACGTGAGGCAGTGTATCACAATAAAACCTGGGGGAGTTAAAAGTAAAGATAACCCCATGAAAAGGAAGAACACATAGGCAAATATTAGACAAGGCATGAAATTACAGAAGAAATAAGAATACATCTGACTATATAACAATGAAAACATTTAAAAATATCTCTGAACCATCAAAATCAAAATTCAAGAGCACATGTCAATCCCGTTTGCTATAAAGATGACAAAGTGTGGTAGCCTAAAATCCATAAAATAAATCAACACCCCAATATATAAATGGGTGTTATATGAACATTCAAAAAACAAAAATAATTGGCTGATAGGCTTAATTATGGAGCTAAAGGAAATCAAAATATAATTTGAGTGCATTTTTTTGCCTAACAAATTAGTAAAAAATAAAAAATTATTAGGCAGATGAAGGTATAGGAAAGTAGACACACACATGTGCGTGTGCATGTGTGTGTGTGTGTGTGTGTGTGTATACATATATACATATATTCAGTTTGTTTGCAGTGTAAACTGGTACAGTTCTTCTGGTAAGCATTGTGGCAATAATATATAATGGAAAATTTAAAATATTCCTCACCTAGTAATTTCACTTAGTCTCTAGGGAGTAAATAACCTCTAATTCTGACAAAGTGTGATGTATAAAGTAATTCATTTATAATAAAGAAGCATCGTAAATAGTCTAAATGAATGGTAATAGTGAAATGTTTATATCTATTTGATTACTACACAGGCATTTACAGTTATGTCTATGAAGGGAGTCAGAGAAATGAGATGTTAGTCAAAGGGTACAAAATTTCAATTATACACATGAGCAAGTTATGGAGATCTAATATACAGCATGGTGACTATGCTTAATAATACTGTATGCTATACTTGAAAATATTTCAGGTAGATTTTACAAAAAATAGAAACTATGTGAAGTGGTGGATACGTTAATTATCTTGATTGTGATAATGATTTTACAATGTATGCATATACCAAAACATCACCTTGTACACCTTAAATATATATAATTTTTGTCAGTTATATTTTAATAAAACTGGGAAAAATAAAATTAGGTCTATGAAGAAAAGGGAAATGCTTTTGTTAAGTGAAATGTAAAAAGTAGAATATATCACTATGATATATATGTATATATATATATATATACATAAAAATATTTATATTCATAGAAAAGTAATCAAAAGTGTATATTTTTGATATACAAAATATCATAGATATTTTGTGAGGATATCTCAAAATCCTGGGTTTAAGGATTTAATTATGAATAATTAATGTTTTTCTTTATTTCATTATTTTCTCAATTTCCTACACCTTTAAGTTTAATTGGAGCAAAATTGCATGGAAAAAGGAACTGCTATTTGCCTAAGATGGGACAGGAAGTGTCAGTGTACCCACTCTGCTTGGATATAGAATAACTTCTAGACTGTTCCGGTTGCCTGGTACATTCTCTTATCTCAATTGTTACATCATCCTTTCAAGCAAGAAATGTTCTCTCGATTGTCTGCTTCCCAAATTCCTCCATCATCCTTCTAAGTTTGAGCATTATTTCCTTTTAAAGTATTCCCTGACATTTCTCCTCTTTTCCTCTTCAAGAGCTGGGTGGTACATCCTTTCCAGTCGTCCCATAGCATGTGGTACATAGATAAGCATGGCCTTAAGGTCTGGAGATGCAGGCAATATGCATGAATGTTTATCAGTAGTACATTGAAATACATATAAAGTAATACCTTGTTTCCAGACTGGATGACCATGTTGTATACTAAAATATTTACTACGTTCTATTATAATCATTATCTTGTTCTTTCCATACTGTGACCCTTTTGAAGGCAATTTGTTTGCCTTTCTTATCTCTGAGCTGGAGCCTCCCTTTTACATGAAGTGGGTCCTTGGTAAATATTCATTGAATGCATGCATTATTTAATTGGCCTAAAATATATTTTTTAAACGAAATGCTGTTTGCTGTCTCTGTTTATTAGTAATTTAAAAATAGACTTTGAAACATTCTAATCATCTCTTATCTTTTTAGCTGGAAGATGTCTAATCTCTTTGGTGTTTCCCTTTACCTGTGGCTATGTTGGTTGAACTTCTCATCTCTTTTAGGTCTCTTATATTTGTCTGGGCATGAGAACATAAAACAGAATTGAGTGTGTTTTTCTAGGTTTGGGTATTCTGCTCCTCTGTACAAAGGTTTTGCTTCTGAACTTTTGTAATCATGATCAGCATATGTAAATTAAAGCAGCATTCTGCCCTGCTCCCGCATTCCAAGAACATTCCAACTCATATTTACTTATGATGGTATTTGTGAGGCTAGATTATGCCTTCTAGATGACACTTTTATAAGCTTTTATCCTAATTTTTCTTTCAAGCTTTGTAGTAGTTGCCATCTATTGCCATGTAGTTTACAGTTCTGTCTAGACCCTTAGGTAGAATCCTTCAAGTAGTTTTGAGGAATGTTTGAAGTAGCATCTTAAAAAGGCGGGGAGGTGGAGAACTCCCGGGTGGCTCAGTCAGTTAAATGTCCCATTCTTGATTTTGGCTCTGGTCATGATCTCAGGGTGGTGAGATAGAGCCCCTCCCCATCAGGCTCTGCGCTAGGTATGGAGCCTGCTTAAGATTTTCTTTTTCGCCCTTCCTCTGCCCCTCCCCCTCCATTTGTGCTTGCGCTGTCTCTCTCAAAACCAAAAAAAGGGAGATATTTTCAAGATTTTTTTAAATTTAAAAACCAAGACAAAAATTCATTCAGCTTTTTAACCTTTTGTTGTTTTTGTCTTGGCCTGAATACACATCCTTTGATTTATAACACCAAGTGGGTGTTTTTTCACCCATCCCCGACCTCGTCTCAGGTCCTGGTAATGTGGTTTAAGATTTTGGGTAATAATGTTGTTGACTGCTAGATCATTATGACTTGGCTTGCTGCATTTTGCACTTTTGTCCAGTATAATTATGAGACTTAATATTAAGAATATTGAAAACCTCTGGTGATTCCTTGATATTTTGATCTTCATTCTGATACCTAATCCAATATAGCTAGTTTCTTTCAGGACATTTTCTTGCTTATCTGTACCGTTTTGTTATTTTTTAGGGTGAAATTTTATGTGGTTGGCATTTAATTGTCAGGATTTTCTGAATCTTAAGTAAGTACTTAACAGGATGTGCTGTGCTTAAGAAAACTGTTATTTATTTCTTTGTCTTTGACTTTTTCAGCAAGCAGCTAACAATTGAGTGGATCAGCACGTTTAATTTGGACATTACATTTTCACCAGAAAAACACTTGATATATATTTAGATTTCATAGAATTTACAGTGGAAAAAATAGATTCTCAGCCAAGTTTTTCCATACATATTTAAAAGTTTTCTAATAGCTATACTGAGGATCAGTTTTTAAGTTTAAATAAAGTTAATTGCCATTAATTAAATTAAATGTAATTTAAAATTAACTAGAATTAAATAACTTTAAGTTAATTCAAATGAAATAAAATTAAATATTCAGTTTCTCAGTTGCACTAACCATATTTTAATACCCACGCATGGCTGGTAACTACAGTATTGGATAGGACAGGTTTGGATGGTTTTGCTATAATTTTGAAAAATTCTACCTGTTGTTTTGCTAGCAAGCTTTTAACTTTTATAGTACATTTTTCAAAACTTATTTAGTATGTAATATTGCTTTTCCTTTCAAGTAATTTCAAGTCAGAATGATCACACTCTGGTTCAAGCAGCATTATGTTCTTTGCTTTATACTTTCAGGGTCCTTCAAGATGCTGTCTGAAAATGCATTCATTGAGCTGGCATATGTTATCAATTGCCCATGAAACTGTACTTATACTAGGAAATGACATTTTCATCTACAGACTAGATGACTAGTTATGCTCCCAGTTTGGGTGCATACATGCTTGCATTGTTTACTTATATATTCTGGTGTCAATTGCATACTCAGAATTTGCCAGAAGAATTTAAAAGGGCAGCATTAGATAATTTTTATAGATGGCATTTCTCAAGCCTTCAGGCTCCTTGATATATTTACTTATAATGAATGCATATGAACTGATGGAGATTTAGGGTGGAATTTACTTTGTATGTTTATACTGTTATTCTGTGAAATGAGTCCAATCTACCTGTCATGTTGATTGTTGACTGAGGGTGTGTGTGTGTGTGTGTGCGTGTGTGTGTGTGTGTGTGTGTGTCTAAACTTTGCACTACTTTTAAATTAAAACTATTTCCTTTGATCCAGGGGACTCTAGATGTCTCTATGATTGAAATCTGTGTGTGGTTTTATTCCAGCAGAATAATTTTAAAGCCTTGTAGATTGTAAAAATACCAAGTTCAGATCAATTAACCATTTATTTATTCTTTCATTTATCATACATTTGTGGGGTACCAACTGTGTTCAGAATAATGTAATATCTAAGGATTCATGACCTCTTTCTCCAAGTAACTGATATTGTCACTTACATCTTCTGTTTTACTGTAGTTTACCTGTTAAAATATTAGTCATGGGAGTCATAACACTACGTTAGTTTGCCATCTTGGCTGGACGAATTATCTGCTCTTGTCAGAATATAAACGATGTGAAAATGAAAGAAAACCAAACAGGGTCATTGAGCTTTGTTCATTACTCCATCACTAAATTATCGAGTGTCCGTGGAAAAATCACTTAACCTTTTTGTTTCTCATTTGACCATGTACAAGGATGATGGTAAATACCCTATTCACCACCCTAGCCAATTTTAATGGTCGATTGAAAGGATCAAATGAGCCTTGCTTGTGACTGAATGGTTTGTCAGGCCAAAGGAAATATGGTGCAGGGACTTGTGGGGGATGGAGGGTCTACTATAGATGGAATGATTAAATTTGCAGCTGCTGCAATGGGCTGGCCGAGGGGTAGAAAAAGAGGAAAGCACAAGCCAGGTGCAGCATTAATTGGAGAATAATAGAATTTTTGGATGTCCTATGCTCCTGTGTTTTCCCCTGCTTCAGTGAGGTGCAAAGAGCATGTTGGCTTCCATTTCCTGGGCTCCCCAGAAAGTAGAACTTGAGGCATAAGTTTAAGTTTGAGTGCTTTATTGGGGAGCAACATCCTAGGGAGTAGAAGTAAGAGGTAGAGGGTTAGCAGAGCAGGAAGCTTGTCATTTTTGAGGGACATGAACACTCAGACCATAGCATGGGTAATTATAAAATTACCCATGGCTATGAGTGGCTGTTTCTTCTTCCCATGGGACCACTGGAGAAGATGTATGACCTGTCACAGGACCTTATCTGTCAGCCCTTATCCCCTAATAGTTGAACGTCACTCCATGAGATGTCCAACACCTCCTGCATTTCTGAGTTGTTATGGATGGATGCTGAGCAGGTCCTGGTCTGTCCTATGTCTTAGTGCAACACAACTCAAGAGTGTGATCCATGGATGGCATCTTCATGATAAGTACAGAAATTGAAAGGAAGTATTTAGAAACTTTCACAGCATTTTGACTGAGTAATTTTATGTCTGTTGAATCTAACCATAAAACAATTGGGCATGTCTTTTTGTATACTTGTGTTTTTTTTTTTTTTTTTTCCAGCTCACTTTTCTAGCAATTCTTTTGTATTGTGTTTTACAAAGTGTCAGTTAGCAATGAATTGGGGGAGAAATGATTCTTCACCAAAGATAGCTTGAAAATGACTGCCTCAGTTTAAACAGGAAATCCCTGTGTGGGAGGCGAGAGGTGCCCTATGCAGGCAAGAGGTGATAGCAGGTCTCACCTGGTGAGGTAAGTCAGACCCCACACAGAGCTGGTCACTGTAGAGGTGGCTGGAACAAGTGGCCAAAGTCCCCAGAGAAAAGTGAGGCAGGGAGGATTTGAACAGATACTCAGAGGTGTTGATACAGTGGTCTGGATGATTTAGAACAGTAGTTCTCACATTTTTTGGTCTCAAGATGCCTTCATAGTCTCAACAATTATTGAGGACCCCATAGAGCTTTTATTTGTGTGAGTTGTTATCTACTAATAGTTACCATATTAGAAATAAAAAAAAAACACCTGGAATTGTACCTTTATTAAAAGAATATCACGGGGCACCTGGGTGGCTCAGTCAGTTAAGCATCTGCCTTCAGTTCAGGTCATGATCCCGGGGTCCTGCGATCCAGCCCCACTTCCGCCTCCCTGCTCACTGGGGGAGCCTGCTTCTCCCTCTCCCTCTGCCCCTCCCACCCACTCATGCTCTCTCTCCCTCTCTCTCTCAAATAAATAAATAAATAAAATCTTAAAAAAAAACAAAGAAGAGAAGAAATTTAAAATATATGTTTATAAAATTACTTAATATAACAATAAATTTATTGTGCTAACATACATAGAACAATTTTTAATGATAGTACTATAATATAAAATATAATATTTACTTACATTTTCTAAAACAATAATTATTTAATGAGAAGGGTGGAATTGTTTTATATTTTATGAAATCTCTTTCAATATGGCTTAGTAGTAGATAGCAGGGTTCCCATATCTGCTTCTGAATTCATGTATTATTGTAATATGTATTTATCTAGTAGATAATTATTAAACACTTGCCATGTACTAGTTGCTATGATAAATACTGATGATACAGGCATGGAGACCCCATTCTCTTCCATTTGGATTTTAAAGTTTAGAGGGGAGAAAGTAAACTCAAAATACAAGAAATGACAGTAAGGTGTGGAAAGTGTCCTAATCTAGGCAATGTTCTGAGGGACTAGATGAGAGTGACCCTTGATTCATAGCAGGAACTGGGTGTGGGGAGTGACAGATTATGTCATAGTTTAGTATAATTGTATTTAAATTTTAAGTAGGTAGAAGCATCACAATTTTGGTAGGGAATGAAAAATGTTCACATTTCACTAGCCCTAGGCTGGTGGAGTGAGCCACAAAGAATTTTGGAAGCAGAAAAGGGCTTAAAAACAAACAAACAAACAAACAACCCCAAACAACTACTGAAAAGAAATGCTGAGGAAGATTGTGGAGTAGAACATTAAGGCAAAGATAAAAGAAAAGACAACCAGAAAATTATTACATAAAGAAAGTACCAGAGCAGGCTCGGACTTGGGTATGAGGACATTAAAAAGACTTTTAAGAGGCTACAGGGATTTTAAAAACTAGGGCAAGACAGATGTCATGTATAATTTATTACCTGGAAAACTGTTAGTTCGAGGGGATATAAAATTGCAGGGTGGGAGAGTCCAGTGTGGATAAAAGGTGCCCCAGCAAAAGTTAATGTGCTAAAGCAATATGCTTTCAAAATCAGTTCGTCAAGATTATTGAGAATAATGGGAGGTACAGTGGACAACTGTAGTTAGAATTTATGGGGTTGTAATAAAAAAGAAGAGAAAAAGGAAAGCCAGAATTTTTTGTTACAGCAAAAATGTTGAAGCTTATAAATGTTTGAAAGAACAGAGAGGCAATCTAGCCTGCAGGGTAAAACACATTTTTAGTAAAGAAAGGAAATAAGGCAAAAAGAAACAATGACCATTGAAGACTCTTCACCTTGAAATTTATTTTTAATTAAACAATTCTATTGTCATAAAAAACTCCCAAAAAGATTAATTTTAAGTGTTTTCATTATAAAGTAATACATTCTCATTATTATACATTTAGGGAATGTAGGAAAATCAACCATAGTTTCACCACTTAATTTTAACATTTAATTTTTTTTTTTCAGTATGTGCTTGCCTTTGTTTTGACTTTGGTAAGATGTTGATAACACCATCTAATTGGGTTTTATTTGATCCTGGGACAAAATTATAAACAGATACTTTGTAAAATCTTTTTATAAACAAAAGCTATGAGAGTCAAATGGAATTATGTATGAGTTGCTTTGCATACATCACCATATTTGTGCAAAGCTTTATAGAAACCGTTTCAGGTACTCCATCTTGAACAAGTTTAGCTTATGCTAGCATGCTGGGAGGCATTTTCTAGTGAGCTGTGGTAGTGTCTTAATCCTTCTGGGATGCTATAGAAAAATAGTAAGGACTGGGTAGTTTATTATATTTTATTTTTTTAAAAAAATTTTAAGATTTTATTTATTTATTTGACAGAGAGACACAGCGAGAGAGGGAACACAAGCAGGGGGAGTGGGAGAGGGAGAAGCAGGCTTCCCGCAGAGCAGGGAGTCCAATGCGGGGCTCGATCCCAGGACCCTGGGATCATGACCTGAGCCAAAGGCAGATGCTTAACAAGTGAGCCACCCAGGCGCCCCTGGACTGGGTAGTTTACAAACAGCATGCGTTTCTCACATTTCTGGAGACCAGAAGGTCCAAGATCAAGGTGCCAACATGGTCAAATGAGGGCCCTCTTCCTGGCTCATAGCCTTATTCGTTGTGTCTTCACATTGTGGAAGGGGGCTAGCTAAGTCCTCTTTTATAAGTATATTGATCTCATTCATGAAAGCCTCGCCCTCATAACCTAATCACCTCGAAATACTGTCACACTGGGCATTAAGATTTAAACATGTAATTGATTGATTTTAGAGAGAGGCGAGGAGGGGGAGAGAGAGAGAGACATGAGGGCCAGAGGGGGAGGGAGATGGAGAGAATCTCAAGCAGACTCTGCGCTCAGTGGGGAGCCAGATGTAAGGCTCCATCTCACCACCCTGAGATCAGCACCCGAGAAGAAGCCAAGAGTTGCCACTTAACCGACTGAGCCACCTAGGTGTTCCTGAACTCGTCAGTTTTGAGGGACACAAACCCTCAGACCATAGCAGGCAGTGTGTGTGGACTAGGTTTAATGTCTGCAGTTTTTTTCAGCAGAGTTCATGGGTACTTTATGGAAAATCAACAGTGTTTTATATACCATCTTTTTATCCTGTCTGTTTGATAACAGCTTTTAGATCTATGCTTCCAGAGAAAGAAAGGACAGATCAAAAGTTCATCAACTCTCTGATTGTAGTAGAAAGAACTGATTCTGGTTGGGATAGGAATCAACTGTCAGCTCTGATCTCTTATTTCAAGAGATCCTTTTATTTTAAAATCATCACATCTACATCTGTCCACCCTCCACACCCCTCTTTTCCCTGGAGAGAACTAGATTCACTTAATCATATCCTATATACGCTTTTTAATGTTTTTCTTATCTTAGGGTAGTTCCACTTCAGGAGAAGTGTACTTTTTTTCTCTTAATTCTCATTTTACCTCCCAGAGATATGCGTACTCTAAGATCGGAATTCAGTGTGAAAGGAGTTATAATGTGTGATATTACTAGACCCACTCTTACTATGCATTTTATTTTGAATCCAGTATATTTAGCCCAGCATGTGGATGGGCAGGAACACAATAAAATATTTATTGAATGAGTAAGAGTTTTAATGTTCTCTTGTAAAAAGTACTCTTCCCAAATAAATGCCAAATGAATTTTGTAGAATTTTTTCCTTGAAACTTGGAGTCTGGACTTTGTGTCTGACCTTGTTCCAGCCTAAGTTTCTAACAGGGTTTCTCAAACCCTAGTGTGCATTAAAATCACCCGGGGCACTTGTTGAACATGCAGACCCTTGGGCCACGCTACACAGATATTCACTACGTGGGGTCTAGCCGTCTGCATTTTTAACAAGTGCTTGCAATATTTGTGTAGAAGGTGGCCATAGGGACTACGCTTTGTAAAAAAAAAAAAGTTGTTAGAGGTTCAGGAAGACTCAGGCAGATCCAACTTAGATTTGTGTTTTCCTTAATTTGGTTAATTTCTATTTCAGGCAGATATTCTAGATGGCTGCTTTTAGGAAATGGTCTTATGGTAGTCTTTAGATCATAAGTCTAGAAGGAGTTGTAAAAGACTATCTTGTCTTAGTTGCACATGCAGAAATTAACAGCTTGTCATATATTTTCTTGCCACGAGTAAATCTCCATGACATCAGATCTTACCTGATTAAACAGTTGACCATTGATTTAAAAATGAAATTCCTTAGCAACATTTCATTATCATGCCCTCACAGAAGGACTAGTCAATTCTGTAAAGGAAACTGCCTTTGGCTGGCTGAGGAAAGATTGATATACCTTCGACAATTCAATGCTCCTTCTTTAAGAATCTGTGATCTGCACCTGTGGTTAGGCTTAGAGTCACCCTTAACATTTCAAGTGGGGGTGTCATGGTGGCATTTGCTTCCGGTGCTCTCTGAGTCTTCCTGGGACTCTCTGATCTGAGTTCCTAGATGCGCCCTGTCCTAAGTAGCTGTCAAGGCAGCTTCTCTTCTGAGGTACCATGCTATTGGATAGTGTCAAGAAGTATGTGGCTAAAAGGGGTATCAAGGTAAACAGTCTGGCCGCTGAATTGCCACTTGCAGCATATATCACTTTGCCACTGAGTGATTAAAATCCCCTCTGTGACTTCTGCATTAAGACAGAAAGGAGCACAGATAGTCTGAAAAAATGTTAATGTTACTTAATGTTAATGTTATTTGGGATCTGCTAAGTAAATCTATTCTTTTTTTTTTTAAGTAAATCTATTCTTTTACATGCCCCTACAATATGAATAAAAACTCCCCGAACAACCAACCAAGCCAACTCCCCGATTTCCAAACTTTCAAAGGGAATGGTATTTATATGTATGCAGAAAAATGATTACTATATACATGAGAGTTTTAAGTTATTATTTGAGTTATTATTGTTATCTAGAGACCTACATATGTTAATAATCCTCACTCCCTTTACCTGACTGTCAAGTTCTATAGCTCAGTTGGTGGAGGAGAGAGGTGGCCATTAGAATCTCTCCTAGCCTGTCTCCACATCTCCATTCCCACACTCCCTCTTGTGGAGTGACATATTTTTTGGAGACTGCGGAAGCAGGAATTGAACATACATGTCTCAGACTCTTCCTTTTTTTCTTCTTTCACCAGAGCCAGCTTCTGGTGAAAACTACATATTCTGGTCAGTATCTCTAAGGCTTTAAGTTTCAGTGGTGCATCTCTATAAATGAGGTCTGTGATTGCTTAACACTGCCCATGTGGGGATGTCACAGTGCTGGGTGTCATACTGAAAAACGTACCGTTGCTGAATAGGTTAGCCGTATTCTCTAACTTGGTCTGTGATGGACATGAAGATGTGCTCCCCAGAGGTGCTTTAAGGAAGGACTTGCTGTCCAGCTGGAAGAGGGTGGAGGTGGGCACAATACCTCCTGTTCTTTTCAGGTCTGCCTTGGCTGCAAAGAGCTGGATCCCTTGCTCAGTCATGCCCTTCCCAGGGCAGTCCACATTGAATGAGCTAGGAGAACGGTTAAAGGCTCAGACATTTCAGCTCACTATGGGATGACTCTCATGGACAATGCTTACTCCGGAACTTCCTGCCAGGGTGAGCAAGGCTTCTTTGGGTCTGCTTCACCTTCCTTCCTTTTTCCTCTGCTCAGTCCTGCTTCTTCCCCTTCCTTTGATCCTTTATGTACATTTTGGGCTCAAACTCTGTTTCAGTGTCTGTGCTTGGAGAACCCAACCTGTGATGTGGGTTCTTTCAATTGTACAGGCTTTAAATATATTTTTGCCTTAATTTTTGGTTTTCTTGGCTGGTTCAGAACTCAAGTAGGGAAACTGTGGTGCCATTTCTGGGCTCCCTTAGCATCCAACAGTGGAAATAACTCAGTCGAGGTGAGGAGAGGAAAACTTTTATTCCAGTCTCTGTGTAGCTTAGAGGAACAGAAAATTTGGAGGGCATCAGGTACTCATCCTTATGAATAACTGGCACTATGGATATATGTACCATCAGAGGTTAATATATTTTCTCACCCTTATTTTTTTTCTCACTCTTGCAAATAAAAACATGACTTCATGTCTTGGCATATGTAAAACACTGAAAAAGCCTTATTTTCAGGGAGAAGTAAAATATGGTTTATGATTATGTGGGCTTCCTAAGAGAACAAATATTCTAGATTACCAAAGAAGAGTTCAATAACCCCAATTTCTATTGAATATACATAGGCATTTTTGGCTTAAAGCATAAATGATTGCCAACATTCTGATTTCTCATGGAATAGAGAATTTTGAATTATCAAAATAGTGTCAAAAACATTTCTGTAAAGAATCCCCACCTTCATGTGCAGTGCCATACCAAGGCAGTTCTGAGCTAGTAATTGTGAAAAATTAACAGTGGCTTCTGTTGAGAACAGAGTAAAGAGAACATGACTTTTTAATGCAGAACTACTGTTTTAATGGTGATGCTACTGAAAGGAGCTATTTCACATAAGATTTTTCTTTAGAATGTAGCATGTATTCTCCTAAACTTGGGATCATAATGGGATATTCCATCAGGGAAATGGGAACAAAGAGTTTTATTTGGGAAGGTTCATCTTTGGGAAAGTTTCACTTGGAAAAATTGGGAGAAATCAAATACATGTTCAATAAGCCAGATCAGCTAATTTTAACCCTGGAACTCAAAAGAAAGACAGATGTCACGGTCAGCATTCATATTCAGCTAGTTTTTTGAATTTGTTTAAATCAGTGGTTCTCAACCTTATGAGAATATGAAAATAGGTTCTGTTAAATAAACAGAGAAAGGGAAAACTGGCCTTATTTAAAAACCAGTCTATAGTGTTTCCCAAAGAACGTAAATACACAACGTTTAGAACAGGGCAATGACTAGGCCACTCCTTAACCACAAAAATGATTAACACTCCATTCTCATTTTTAACAACCTGGCCTTCTGAGTGCTTTTGGTTCTTTATCAATGATAGCTCTGCTCTGATCTTTCTGCCTCTTGGATGAAGATAATTGAGATATTCAGTCACTGACTCTCCCCATTTCTTGATGTCATGTAATCCAGAACTCTCTCCTGTTTTCCTCAGCTGTTTAAAAATCACCCACTTTGAAACTCTCCTAAACTCCTCTGTATTGAAAAAGCTCCCAGGATTCTCCGAGGGTGTCCCTTGCTGCAGCAAGCTAAGTAAACCCAACTTTTCGTGTCTATAGGTTTTGTCTTGGTTGTCTTTGTTTGATGGGCTTTGACACCTGGCTGCACGTTAAAATCGCCTGGAGAGCTTTTAAAATTCTTGATACTCAGGCTATACTCTAGACCAATTAAATTAGAATTCTTGGGGTTTAGGGCTGGGCAGAAAAATTTTGAAAGCTTCTCAAATGATTTCAATGTGCAGCCAAGGTTGAGAGCTGCTGGATTAAATGATTCTATTGGAGGTAGAGAATGCACCACGTAATAGCTGAAAGTTACTTGCAGCCCTGTGATTTCAACCCCGATAGAGTTTTACATTGGCTCTACTTGTTGATGCTTGTGAAGTTGTCTTAATCTATTGAAGGGAGGCAGCTTGATGAGCTGGAAGAAAAGCCTTCTTGATGATATTCATGATTAGCCTGGAAGAAGTTAAAGAAAGATATTTGACAACCTTCATATTTGGTTCTCGGAGTGAAAGCAAATGAGATTATTTGAAAGGCTCTTTCAGTACGACTGAAATAGCAAGACATGGTATATTCTCTTTTCACATTACCTTGTGGACCATCTAGATAATGTTTTGACTTAACTGTTGCTTCCTTTAATCTGTTCTTTTAGAACTGATAGTTAAACATTTAAATATGTTTGTTTCTAAGTATTTCTGTTAACAATGTAAATTAATTTCTCCTGCAGGGCAGTAGTAATTATGCCATAGAGGTTTAAGGAGGAGTATCTGAAACATTTATATTAATACTCTGTAATATAATGCTTAATTAACTCGTGTTTGCCATGTATGGGATTTAATGTACTGGAGAAGAATTGGTGACAGAGGCGGAAAAACAAAACAATCAGTTCTATAGAATGTGCCTCAAGCTAGAACACTGAGATAAAACCAGACACACTTTTTCCTTTTTAGTCCTGTTTAAGGCCTATGGAACATGCTTATTTCTGGTGTATTGGGCTATTCTCCACGTAGAGCTGCGTCGAGCAACTTCACAGATGTGGCCTTTCTTGATTAGGTGGTTCGGGTTTTGAATATATAATATCAAATATTTGATATTTGCCTGAAGACATTCTGCTTGCGCAAGGAGGCGGACTGAAACATGTGATATTACAGCCAGCCAAGCTATGTTTGTGCTTCACCTGGAAATGAAAGTGACCTACAGGCTCAAGGTCAAGACAGAATCGTCAGTTTTCCCAACATAGTTGCAAGAGTCGAGCAAGAGGTGCAAGGGGTGACGAGACCATCATTGTTTATAATTTTATTCCAACAAGTAAAATTTATCTTTCTTAGTTCTGAGCTTCAAAATAACCCAGCTTTAGCTCTGCTCCTTGAGGGCTGGGTTGGAACTGAGGATTAGTGGACGCATTTAGGTGTACCTTTGGATTGCTAACAGTTGTTGTTGTGATATGGTTAAACTGAACTCTGACTGATGTCGACCTTTGTTTCATAGACAATTTTCTACCTATGTTTCTCTCCACTGCATCATGTCTGAGAATCTAAGCCATGTTGTTTCTCATTTCATGAGCCCATGAGCAGATGACCATGGCTTTATCAAAGTGGTTGGGTGATGTCATGAAACCAGCCCATAAACAAGTTAACACATACTATGGCAAACTTGGTTAGCTGTTTAAGCAAATGCCTGAAAGTAATACTACTTTTATAGAGCCAGATGGAGTGTTGTTTTTATTATTTTTTCTTTTGTTCTCATGGGTCAATGGAAAGTGTCACTGGTAATGTATGTACCTGAGACCTTGTGCTTTATTATTCATGATCTTCCCTCTCTTATTTATTTATTTCCAAGAGTCTAGGCTCTCAGAATTAGGTTCTTGAGCTGTATGGTATCAAAGGGCCAAAGAGAGCCAGAAACTCTGCGAAGTGAGACCGGGACTGCCGGTCTGGTAGCTTAAGCCTGTTTAATGGAGTGAGAAACCATTTCAGTGGTTCTCAGCCCTGGTCACATATTAGAATCTCCTGGGCAATTTTAAACATTATTAGTGTGCTGACCATCCACAGAAAATCGGAATTATTGAGTCAGGGATAGGGCTGTGGCTGAAGGCCTCTGGAGGTTCTAGGCTCGGGTTTGGCAGCTCCTGGATTCAGGACTGGGAGAAGCCGGTTCCTCCCATCTACAGTAGACACAAACTCCTGAGTGAGTCCGCCTGCTAAAGTGGGAAGTTTGTTGGTCTGAATGTCCAGGAAACCTGATTCCTCAACGAGCATCACCAGTAATAAGCTATTCCAACTCTCCGACTTTTAGTTTCTTTGTATATAAAGTTAAGAAGTTTGACTATGGCCTCTTTTAGAGTTGAGTCTCATTTAAAAAAAAAAAAAAACTTTACATATTTCTAGCATATATACAAGCCCCCCCTCAACCCCTCAAATAAATTAGTATACTTGAACAGAAGTGTTACCAGTGCTAAATTAGTCTAGAAGGTTTGAAATAATTTAATTTTAATTTATAATCAATATTTAAATACGTTCTAACTTTGGTAGAATTAGCTAGCTATCTAGAAGTGAGGTTCTGAATGTATAAACTCTTGAATTTTATCTCTTCCAAAAATAGTGGGAGTTAAAATAGATGATCACATAATCCAAATGACTGTTCCATGAGGTAGAGGATATTACAGTGACAGTTTTTGCAATTATAGATATTCAATTATAGATGATTTTTAAAGTTGGTTTCTTCTTCAGCATCCGAATATACTTTATTTTAAGAGGTTTTAGATCTGTTGGTTTTCATTGTAGAGAAGGAGAGGAGGTGGGTGTTATTTAGGCCATTATATCAGCACACATTTGCATCAGATTTCTTTTTTCTTTTTTTTTAGCAATGTCTTTAAAAACAGAGAAGAAGCAATTTGACCTTTATTTTGGAGAAGGACGGAGGTGGGGGTGGTGAGTATAGTTCTGCTTTTTCTTGCCAAACAGAAGAACAAAAACTTTAAAAAGAACCCATCAATTTTCAACCATTATATTTTAAGCCACAGGAGCTTGTGAGTTTTCTTTCATCCTGGTTCTATCACATAACCAGAGAAATTACACAGCATCTCCCCAAAAAGAGGTCTAGCTGGGAAGCAATTTAAACAAAAATATATTATAGAAATGTGATTGTTCAGTGTATTATTATAACAGCTACTCATCTTTGCCCCTCAATCTACACTTTTCTCACTCCTCTCCTCCCTTTATTTTTTATATGTCTGTGCTTTTCCAGTGGATGTGTGTGGCAGAAAGAGTGGTCACGAGACAATGACCCCTGGGGAAGAATGTTCAAGGAATTTATTGGACTTAAATGTCACTGAATAGTATCCATGACACCTCTGCAGATAGAAGGAGTTTGCTTTTGTTCTCCTCCCTCCCCTTTTGATTTGCATCCCTGGAAGGAAAGCTAACTGTGGTCAAGGTTAAAAAGACTTTATTTTAATGCTGGACCAATAATAACAGTTTGTCTTCTGGAAGGTGAGCACTGTTCCTGTAGGTCAACCATCATTATAGCACACATTTTAGCACTTGCTTTCTTATAGGTCCAGATTTCTAATGAAAAATATAGTGTCTATTTGGCACATCATATGATAATAGGATAGAATATTTAAAATCTGGATTGTGTTGGAAGATCAGGAAACGTGGCACTTTAATGCAGCAGTTATTTATTACTATGTAAGAAACCACCTGAAACAATAGTCATTTTTTTCCCCCTTGTGGGTAAATAATTTGGGCTGAGCTCACCTCGGTAGTCCTGCTGATCTCTCTGGGGCTCACTCATGTGGCCACAGTCTGCCTCTCTATAGGACTGGATATTGTAAGAGGGCCTCACTGACAGTTCACATTGACATTGGCTATTGGCGGCGGTCTAGGGGTCTTAGCTGGGACAATTCATCTCTGCCCCATGTTGTCTCTTATCTTCTAATTGATGATACTGGGTTTCTTCATGGTGATCTCTGGGCAGCATTCCAAGAGGGCAAGAAGAGAAACTGCAAAATCTTTTGTGTAGGATTTGGACCTCCTACAGCAGTAGGCCTGCCCACATTCATGGGTTGGGGAAATATATGCCATCTCTACTTGGGAGGAGCAACAAAGTCACATTACCAAGGGACATGCAGACAGAAGTTTGAGGAATTTTTGTAGTCACCTCTGCATGCAACCTGTCATAATCTTCCCTCTGGAAATAATAATTTACATCCCTTCCACATGAAAATACACTCATCCCTCCCACAAAAATCTTATATTCATATGAAATCATCTTTGCAGTCCAGAGTTTCATCATCTAAATCAGGACCACGTGTGGATGAGTTTGTTTTGGTGCAGCTCCTTGGTTATGACTCTTCTCCAGAAAACTTAAATAAGAGGACAAGTAGTTTTTTACTCTACACACAACATGCAATGATAAGACCGCATTAAGGTAACTGCAACAGACATTTGCATCCAGAGGGGAAGAATGGGGACACACAGCAGTCACCTGCCCATGGAAATTCTGAAATCTAACCAGGCACATGTTGCCTATTCAAGGGGCTGAGAATATTCCTTGATTAGAGACTAGCTCAACCCCATTGGATTGATTCCCTAGTCCACTGTTCTCAGCTCTTGGCTCAGTCCTCGGAGATCTTCCTGTTTCTTTCTTTCTTTCTTTTTCTTTCTTTCTTTCTTTCTTTCTTTCTTTCTTTCTTTCTTTCTTTCTTTCTTTCTTTCTTTCTTTCTTTCTTTCTTTCTTTCTATTCTTTCTTTCTTTCTTTCTTTCTTTCTTTCTTTCTTTCTTTCTTTCTTTCTTTCTTTCTTTCTTCTTTCTTTCTTTCTTTCTTTTTCTTTCTTCCTTCCTTCCTTCCTTCCTTCCT
>NW_027397074.1:17763209-17904293 GCF_003265705.2 Callorhinus ursinus | reverse complement strand
AGAGAGAGAGAGAGAGAGAGAGAGAGAGCACCAGTGGGAGGAGAGGCAGACTCCCCGCTGAGCAGGGAGCCCAACGATGTGGGGCTCGATCCCAGGACCCTGAGATCATGACCCGAGCTGAAGGCAGATGCTTAACCGACAGCCCCCCGGGTGCCCTGATCTTCCCTTTTTTATAAGAAATGGCCTGTGTTTGTAGCCGAATTATTTTCCCAGACTGATTCTTGTCCACAGGAAGTCTGAGGTCCATAAGTCTTTTTTCATTTTGAATTACACAGTTCCTTTTACTATAAACTAAAGGTGCTTTTGGTACTACAGCTGTCTGAAAAACTTTGTACATTTCCTATGAATCTTATCAGGGCTTACCACATGGCCCAAAAACCATATCATAATTTTTTTCTCAAACAGATCTCTATTTTTGTGTGTCAGCATGGTTTGGGACAGTCCCCTTAATGTTCTTAGAAGTTCTTTGTCTCTCTGAGAGAGCTATTAGATTCAACCTTAGATAATTTGATTTGATCTTTGCTTGAGGTTATTTCTTAATTTGGGAATCTTTTGCTAGCTGGAGATACTGGGGATAAGAAAAACATTTATTTTCCCACTTAGCAACTTCCTTTAAATTCTTACAAACAGTTAGTTCCTCCTTTCATTCTTTCTTTTTCTCCATTGACTTATCATGTGCAGTTAGAAAGACCCAACATTATGACTTTCACACACTGACCAGAGATCTTTTTAGATGGATCAATAAGTTTATTAGACACATTTGCTGACTTTCATGTTCTTGTGTTTTTTATCACACAATAGTAGGATATTATAATTGCCTCTATGGTTTATCATGTTTGCCGCTATATAACAAGGGTCACTCTCTTTCCAGCCTGGAACAGTATTTTCCTCGTCACTTTCAGGGCTCCATTAACAATTTCCTCATCACTTTTTTAGATTGTGTACCCCCTGGTCCCAAAGCCAATGCTAAATGTTCTAGGTTTTGTTGTGGTACTCCCCTTCCAGTACCAATATGTATCAGTTATCTATTGTTGCAAAACAAACCACTCCAAAATGTAGGGGAATAACACAGTAAGCATTTATGTGCTTATGATTCTGTGGGCAAGCAATTTGGGCTGGATACAATGGCATGGCTCTTTTTCTTGTCTCATCTGGAGTCACTCATGTGGCTTCAGTTGACTGGCAGCTTGACTGGGGCAGGATAATCTGAGATGGCCTCACTCACATACGTGGGATCTGATGATTGGTCGTTGGCTGGTTGATCTGAAGGGGCTTCAGCTAGGACAATTTGGTCAAACAGTCTTTTATGCCCTTGTAGTCTGTGTTTTTTCCCCATGACAATTTCAATGCAACACTCCAACAGGGTGAGAGCAGGTGCAGAAAGGTTTCTTGAGACCTAGACTTGGAAGTCACAGCCATCATTTCTACCACATTCTTTTGGTCCCAGCAACTGACAAGGACAGCACAGATTCAAAATGTGGTGAAATATTTTCTACCTCTGGATGGAAGAAGCTATAAAGTCACATTGCAAAGGGATGATGTGCATACGGGGATGGGGAGCATTTTTGCGGCTTTTTTTGGTAAACAATCTACCATAAACACATAAAGGGGTATTTAGACTCTTAAATTAACTAAAATTCTACAGAATATCCACACTTTTTGATTACTGTGGATAGAAGATGGTATAACTATGAAAATGGAATATTCTGTTCCTGTGCAAGATGAAATAATGGAGATATGTGATTCTAGACAGAATAAAAATGGGGCTAGAAACAATATGTATCTTACTGTCCATTTTTCAACACAGAAAATTTATGAAAAAGTATCTCTCTTTTCTCCAGAAGCTATGATTTTCTGTCTCTTCTCAGAGTACATACCTGTAAAATAGTAACTCCTTGTTTTCCCCTTTATTTTCTTTCTTATTAATAGCCTTACAAAATACAGTTCTTCCTTTTCTCTTCATCTCTTGGTCTAGTTTTCCATGAAACTAAACAAGCTTCTTCTACAGTTTCAGGATAAGCTTACCATTTACTGTGTTTTTTTTTAAATTAAATTTTTTATTTTAATTCCAGTGTAGTTAATATACAGTGTTATATTAGTTTCAGGTATATAGTATAGTGATTCAACAATTCTATACATTGCTCAGTGCTCATCATGAGAAATGTATTCTTTAATCCCTATTTCTCTTTAATTATGTATTTCACCCATCCCCGCCTCCACTTCCTTTTACCATTTACCTTGAATAATGGAACATCAAAAACAGTTTCCATGAGCCTTTGAAATAAGGAGGGTTTTTTTTTGCCACTTATTATATGATTTATTTTTGTTGGTCACTCTTAGAAAACACAAACTGACATTTGTTTATTGAGGTTCCATGGGGTAATTAATTTACTGGTTTAATGATAATACCACGTTTTCAAAGCTGGAGGAAAAAAACACCGTTGAGAAAATCTTTTTGGTTTGGGTATACTGTACACTGACATGCCCTGCTCAGCGTGAACAAAAGGTTATGTTTTTAAAATAGGGGTTTCAAGGAGACTAGATTGGAGATAAGGAGAACTTGCAAACAAAAGAGTTTTATGAGGCTGAGATGAGTTAAAAAGAAAGGAGGGCAAAATGAAGTTGAAAACTGTGTGGTAACAGGAAGTGGGAAAGATTCTGAAAATGCTTTGATGGTATTTTCATTGAAGTGGTGAGAGGCAGAGGTTGAGGGGGATAAGTAAGTTTTATTTATCCTTTGCAACAGTATACATGGTTTAAAAATGCTCTTAATTTTTAAGATGATTAAAGCAGTTACTGTCCAAGTAAATACCTAATGTTGGTTTATACACCTTAGTCTTACCTCTGTTAGTGTCGTACCAAAAAGCCTTTAAGTTGGCATCAGAAATTTAGCATTCTGTGTTTGAGATGAGAAACTGAAAAGTCAGCTGCTGTCTTTACTTGGACTATAAGACACTGAATCCTTCATTTTTATAACCTTGCAGTTTTTAAGAAAAGTATTTAAGAAAGATGAGAAACTGGGAAACTTGATAAAATTTAACTTCCCAGCACAAGTAACTTTAAGTCGTTGTTGCAGTCCTAGAAATGGTTTATTTGGTATCATTTATTATGTTTGATGAACCCAGTGAAAATCATGAAAGGAGCACCCTTTTTATTTCCTTGCTGTTCCATAATGATATTTACTGTTTGCACAGTGATCATTCAATTTCCAGAGATGCTCACCAGCTTCTCCTGCTGATTAAATTCCTGTTTGGTTTCACTGCCAAGTCTGTTGGATTAAATTAACAAGTTCTGTTTGCTTTAGTGGGAATGACCTGAACCAACCTTCAGCTTGTACAAAATAATAATCTCTTCAATGATATATTGATTCAGTACTCTTTATCTTCTTTTAAAGAAATGTGCCGTGAAAATGTTATCTTCAGCTTGCTGGAATTTGCAGGCCTGCATTGCTTATTTTAATATATTGGAGACCTTGATCTTCCACATCTAATAACTCCTTTCTCTTTGCTATTTTTAATGATTCTTGTTCTAAAGGATCACCAAATCTTGATTACTCTAAGGAAAGACTTTAACATGATCTTTTAGTCTATAAAATGTCCCACTCTTGAAAATTATCTATATCAAAGGGCCAATTAAGGGAGATTAAAACCTTCCTTTTTTAAAAGTAAATCCAATTTTTATTGAATTGCTTTCTTCGGTCCCTCTTTTATTTGCTTTATAGCTAACAGCTAAAACTGAGTTTTTGAAGATAATGATTTAAAATTTTTGATATAAAAAGATTTGCGAGTATACTAAGATTTTATAAATTTTACATGGAGCTTAAGCCATTGCAAGCATTATAGCAAGCAGTTGAAAATTAAAATGAGATTCTATAAATTTCAATTAAAAAAAGAATGGCAAGGGTAGAATAAGAATAGGGGCAAAGGGGACAGTAGTGTGGGGAAAAAAAATCCACAGTCACTACATTTTAGGGACTAGGCTCTGGCACCGAGTTTGTATATATGTTCGAATTTATTACCTATCTACCCCCTCCCTCACGTTATTTCCTCACATTATTTCCTTTTCATTGGTAAGGTAAGTGAGGAGCAAAGAGATTCAGTAATTTGCCTAAGATCACACAGAGTGCACAAACTGAGATCTATCATTTTACCTAAAGTCAACTGGACTCAAAAGCTTATTCCTTTCTTAACAAAACATACTCTACCTCTGAGAAGTAATCACTTCCAAATTCTCAACCCTACTTTCTGCCCCAAAACCTACCCCATGATTCTGCATACCGTATGATAACCACATAATAACATAGGTTATTGGACCAAACTTTGTCCTCACAGAGGTGCTTGTTTATTGTATTCATCTTTTAATCTAGTTGCATTCTTTCATGTAGTTCAGTGAAATTTAACTCTCTGTTGCCAGGGAAAAGTGAGAAAGACCATTCAGGGAATCTCCCAAGGCTATAGGGACCTCAAGGAGGCGACACTGGGAGTGACTCCACAGTGACAGCTGGGTCTCTGCTGCTCTGTCATTCAGTGTCAGCTCCCATGTGTGAGCATCTGGATGAGCTGAGTGTGCTTCTGAGGGGCAGTTTGTACAACAGCCCTCCTTACCACAAGCCAGGTACTTAACCTGGGGCCCAGTGGAAGAAATAATGATCCGTGCCAACGTAGGAAGAAAGCTGGCTGATTTGGATTGACTGAGAGATTATGTGTTTGTAGGCTGCGCCTAATGGGTCATAAAGGCATTGGAAAGGATAACTGTGACCCTATTAGCTTCTCCCCTTGTGTGCGATGGAGGACCTGTTATGCCCATCCGCCCGGTCCTTCCTGCCTTTCCACTCACTTCTCCACTGTGTCAGTTGCGTCCCTGGGGCATGATGGTTTTGGGTACGGCACCTTACCTCACAGCTTTTACCAACTGGCCTGTCTCTCTGAGGTTCTACCACATGTAAACACATTTTCCATCTCTGAAGACATCCACAGACTTCTTTTTCTCCCCCTGCATGGAGGACCGTGTTTGTTTGTTTGTTTCAGACAAAGTTCTCCCTCTTCCTTCAAGTTTCTCTTGGCTCTGTTGATCCTACTTTCTTTAAAGAATCTGTGCTACACATCTTCCCCGAGGCAAAGAAGCACAAAGTCCACTTTCTCTTTGAGTTGGGGAAGAGAAAGGAGAAAAAAAAATAGGAAGGAACAAAATTCAGATTTCAAAACTCTGCCGGCCATAGTATTATGGTCAATTGCAGTGTTTCCCCATCCCAGTTAGAGTGTCTTGGGCTCAGTATTGCTGTTTCTTGTTTGGCATCATACAGAATGAATAAAAGCCCTAGAGAAATGGTGTTCTTCGCAGGTATCGGTTTTCAGGAAGTGCCTGTATTCATTTTAGCTGCCCTCAGTCCCAGGAGATAACACTGATGGCAAGTTGTGGCAATAGGTTGTAGTAGGAGCAAGCAAGGGATTTTGAGAAAGTGGCAATTAGGCCATGGGATATCCTTTTTTTAATGTCCCACTGACATGGGTCTAGAACTTTTGTGATATCTTCTTAACCAATTTGTGGTTATTGCCTGGGATGGATTTGAAGACCTGGATTTACCTTTAGTTTGTTAAATTTCCATTTTTGCCTATTCCTGGCTCTATTATTAATAACCTCTCAGTGCGTTCATTTTCCTTTTTAGAAATAAGAGAGTTTCATGCTTGTGCACAGTGAGAGAGTGCTGAGGTTATTAGGCTAGCACTTTTCTAAGGCCCAATTTATTAGTATTCTTCCACTATCCCTCAGGTTATCTACAAAAATATTTTCAGTCATTCAACCTTTCTATTGTACTTGAACATAGGTCTTGAGAGTATTTCTTTTTTTCCCCTCAAGTGAGTAGTATTTTTCACTGTCATTTTCAGCGGCACCACGTCAATATCAAAGAAATGATTCCAAGTAGTTGTGCATAAGTTGAGGTTTCCAACTGACCTTTACAGTTCTTTTCCTGTGAGTCGAGGCTGAAAAAGAAACAAACAGAAGAGTTGTAATTGAAGCAGAAGCCAAGTGAAGCAGAAGGCAAAAGGGGGCTTATAACTGGGGCTGTATTCTAACCAATTGATCTGGGACTGACACTGTCGAAGGACAACATTCTGCAGGAAAGAGTGATGAGGTAACTAACTATTACTCAGATGGCAGTATTTTTGTACTTTATCGCTGTCTGTGAACAGTGATAAGGGTTGGGGCGACCTTCCAAATGATGCCATAGCATTTGTAGTGATTGCTAGGCCTTGAACGAGCTTTATTATGGGTTGGCTATACATCTCTTCAGAGAGAACTAGAATATAGCTGGACAATGTCCTATAATTAAATTTTGGTGAGGGACTTCCACATTAAAACAAAGCAAAAAAAAAAAAGGAGAAGAAAAAAACAATGGCCCAGTGTATGCAATGATCAAAAGGAGATGTGCTGCGTTTTGTTTCTCTTTCTTTCTTTCTTTTTTTTTTTTTTTTGAAGATTTTTTTTATTTATTTGACAGAGAGACACAGTGAGAGAGGGAACACAAGCAGGGGGAGTGCGAAAGGGAGAAGCAGGCTTCCGGCCGAGCAGGGAGCCCAACGTGGGGCTCGATCCCAGGACCCTGGGATCATGACCTGAACTGAAGGCAGATGCTTCACCGACTGAGCCACCCAGGCACCCCTGTTTTTCTTTCTTAAGAGGGGAGATTGAGTATCAGAATTTGGGGATGATGTAATAGACCATAATGGCTTGGATTTACATACAAATGACTATTTTTTACCTTTTTGGGAATAAGGGCTTTCCATTGGTACTGCGAAATAAGGTCAATGGTAAGTGCCAAAAACGTTATTAAACCTCCTGTTCTGGTGATGCTAGGTAGGATGGGCAGATTAAGTCATTAATGTTAGACGCTTTTTCTCCTTATTATTCCTAGCTGCCTTTGCTAGGACATTTTAGTTTCAGCAATTTCTCTCCTTTTCTTGCTGTAATAATTTTTTTTTAAGTTTTTATTTATTTATTTGAGAGAGAGAGAATGAGAGATAGAGAGCACGAGAGGGAAGAGGGTCAGAGGGAGAAGCGGACTCCCTGCTCAGCAGGGAGCCCGATGTGGGACTTGATCCTGGGACTCCAGGATCATGACCTGAGCCGAAGGCAGTCGCTTAACCAACTGAGCCACCCAGGCGCCCTGTAATAATTTTTGTCCCTTCTTCCCTGCTTATTTGACATGTTCATTTCTCTTGGGAATGATGTTGCTTATTTCTCCTCAACAACTATGAATTTTACTATTTCTACCATACTCTAAGTTTCATATACTTTCCCTTACATTTTATGCAAGAAACAAATGACTACTTAATATATGTGCACCATATTCCTTGTATTGAATATATTCTAGATACTTCACATATGTGATTTAGTGAAAGGTGGAAGAGGAATTTTTTTTTTTTAGTGAAACCGAGTGAAACTGAGCATAAATATTATGTTTCCCATGAATTATCATGAATTTATTGACAGAATATGAATTATAATTCTGTCTCCTGATCCTTAAGTCTGTATGTATTTGGGTTTATGTGACTCACAGGAAGCTGAGTGTGAGGTGAGTAAACAATAATACCTTTAGGGACTCAATACCTGGAAGATGGTACAGTGCTACACAGAGGTATGCTGCATAAATGGAAGCTACTAGTCTAACCAGATGTTGCTTTCTTCACAAAAATAAGTTCACCATCTCCATTCTCTTTCATTAGTGCTAGAATAACATTCTAGAAAGGCTATCATGATCATAAAGCCCAGATATATTTGAAGCCCTCAGTCTACAGAGGCAGAGAGCTTTAGCAGCATGTGGTCTACAGAGGGTTAAGGAGCCTGGAAGCATGTAAGTGACGTGGTGTAAGTTCCTCGACTTTCTCCTTCATGCTCACTTAAAATGCCTTCCGGCCTGATGTGCTCTACCTCCTCCCCTTCTAGGCTTTCCAAAGTGGGTTATGTTGGACAGGCTAGTATTGGAGATTTTGTGATGGAGAATTTAGAAGCAAAGGGAAAAACTAGAGAGCAACTGCTAGAAGAAGTTCTGTTTTGTTTGTGTTGAGGGTGGGAGTGGGTTGGGAGCACAACTATTTCAGGAGAGCGGAAGTGGAAGAGGAAAATGACGATAAAAAATGATGTCACTAGGACTGTCTTCCTTTTTCACCATGTCTGAGATACACAAATAAGATCTCTGTTATTTTCATTTGAAACCACTTGTGTTTACATGACCTGTGTTCTGTAAAGATGACCCCTGTGTTCTGCACTATGTGGGTCAAAGCATAAGCTTGTGTATGTTATGCTTATGAAAGTATGAGCATTCAAGACAAAGAAGACCTGGACCAGAGGGCTGCATGCTTGAACCATAATGGTTAATTATTGTCATGAACTGAAAGGGCAGAAACTTGATGCCAGTATTGGTAAGTTAATGTCTGCCGACTATTAGTTGCCTACCTTATGCCACAGGCAATTAACATGACAGTGCCAGTGATCCTATCAACAAACCTGTAAGAAAACAGAGAATTGTCTGCTTCAACTGTGCAAAGTTTTAAAAAAATTAATTGCAAAAGTAAAATGCTCAGTATGAAAACCTAGCCAATGTCAAAAGTAAAGATTTCCTTTACTTTGACTCTAACTTTTCAGACATCATCTCTGCAGTTAACTGCTTCGTGTGCAAAACAAAATATATGGTATAATTCCATTTCCGTGTACCCAAACCCCAAACCTATGCTTACTTGTATCATATAGGCAAAAGGGATCTAAAGGAAAGTAGTCTTTTATGTACATAATCAACTCGTATTTAAGGTAGCTTTTGATTGTGGGTAATCTAGTTGGAATGTGAAATAGATTTTACATGAGTGCTCCTTCCTGAAATTTAAAAATCATTTTCCGGGGGCACCTGGGTGGCTCAGTCTGTTAAGTGTCTGACTTCAGCTCAGGTCATGATCTTGGGGTCCTGAGATTGGCCCTGCATTGGGCTCCCCACTCAGCATGGAGTCTGCTTGTCTCTCTTCCTCTCCCTCTGCCCCTCTCCCCACTTGTGCTCTCTCTCAAATAAATAAATAAAATCTTTAAAAAATATCATTTTCTGTATATGTATTGGTGACTCTCCAGTCAGGAAACCAGAAACCACACTGTGTATTTCAATCAAGGGAATTCAATCTAGGGAACTGGTTGAAGAAAGTTGAAAGAGTAAAATGGGAAAGTCCATTGATAACAGATGTAGGAAGTAGCTACATTCCTAGGGCTGGGAGCACGAAAGGAAGAAGGTAGGGTTTTCAGAATCTATGAGTACAGACACTAAACTGGGACTCAGACAACTGAAGAGAAGTCATAACCTGGCTACTGTGGGTTTCCTATGAAGCATATAATGAAGCTGGTTCTAGGAATGCCAATGGCGGCTGTTGGGCTAAAGGGCCAGTGCTGGACAACAGAGACAGGAAGAGAAAGGAATAATCCCCTCTCCCTTCTCCTGCCTCCCAGTCTCCTCCCAGAGTCCACTACTGGCTGCACCCGACAGGGAGCAAGATGACAAAGGACAGAGTTAGTTTTTAGCAACTTGGGCTTAGGATCACCAGTGTATAGAATCATAGATTTGGAGCTGGGCCATAAGAGCTTTATGACCAACACAATACTTATGATCATTTAAAGGTATTTGTGAATCTTGAGTTTTTGACTTTGGGTCATAGCTTAGATCTGAGAGTAGTGTTTATTAGTAGACAGAAATTTGGCAGAAAATAGATAGGGTGAGGAAACCAATTTAATTGGGATATACTCTTTACTAGTTGCCCCCAAATTATTCTTTTTCTGGGAAATAGTGGGTCTAAAGTCTTCCAAGTATTAATTTGATTAATGGTGAGACTGTTTCTACCTCTTACATTTAGTTTATAATTAAATGATTTGAAAGAGATTACTTCTTATTATCAATTTCAATGCCAAGACTTAGAACCATTTTTAGCACATTATGTACAGTAAATCATCACCACAGTAATATACAGTGGAATTTGTGTTCTCATGGGAGAGAATGAGGACCCTAGGATCCCATTTCTATTGTTGGGATTCTGTGCTCTACCAACAAAGATGTATGGCCCAGGGTGTCCCTAAGTGGCTAAATCACACTGTGAAGCTCTTATTGCAACATTGTTATGGGTGTGAAATCAGTGTAACATTAACTTTATATAAATATCTGTATCAGGACTAGCCTTAAGTATGAGGAATCTGAAGTGTGCATATGGCATTTTCCTTAATGGCAATGCCCAAGAACTGTACTTCCCACCCTTTTTCCATATGCTGCTTGCTAGGCCATCAGTTTTTTGGTGAAGTCATGATGTGTGTGTGGGTGAGAGCAGGAGTGGGGAAGAATCTTGATTGGTTGGCTTGCTGATGGTATTAGTCTGCTTGGGTCGCCATAACAGAATACCACAGACTGGGTGGTTGAAACAACAGAAATGGATTTTCTCACAGTTCTGGAAGCAAGAAGTCTAGGATCACAGTGCCACCATAAGTTGTTTCTAATGAGGGCTCTCTTCCTGGCTTGCAGATGGGCTGCCTTCTCCCAGGTCCTCATGTGGTCTCCTCTCTGTGACATGAGAGAAAAAAGACTTAGCTCTCTGGTGTCTTTCCTTATAAGGACACAAATCAGCTTTTCCCTACTCCCACCCCGCTACCCCATGACCTCATTTAACCTTACTTATTTCCTTAAAGTTACCATCTCCAAACACAGCTACTCTGGGGGTTAGGGTTTCAACATATGAATTCTGGGAGGACGTAAACATTTAGTCCACAACACTGATGAATTCTGCTTCTTTGATAGTCTCAGCATATGTCCTAGGTACCTCAGTCCCTTCATTTGTAAAGGTCAAGAGAAACACTTAGAAGTACCTGAGAGCTAATGATAAAGGTTATATCCCCTGCAATTAATTTCTGTACTGATAACTGTGGTTCCTGCTCTTAATTTTTCTCTAGAGTAGTCTGATTTTACTTTTGATTCTTATAACTGAATTTAAGTGAACCCGAAAGGTACATTCATCTTTAGCCATATACCGTTCTCTTAGTGTGTGGCATAATTTTACATAAAACGTTTTAGCTTTGTATTTTAAAAAGCATTGCAGATTTTATTGTATCTTAGTTTTCCCTCTAAACAAGTCTCCAGGGTACATGTGGGTATTTGTATGGAGTCCAGAGGAAGACTGTGTTTCTCCAGGCTTTTTTTTTTTCCCCTCAAGTTTATGACTTGGTGATTTAGAATCACAGGACTGTACCTACACCACATTGTGAGAGTAGATCTGCCCCACTCCATAGATGTGAGAAGCTAGACTGATACGTTCTTCTTTACTCACCGTGTTCTAATAAGAAATTATTGTGAGTGGAGCATAAAAATATATTCTGAATCTTATTTGAACATTGCTTTGATACACAGTTTATATTAGAGCATAAATTAAAATTGCTTGCTCTGTTTTTACTTGTATGGCTTATAAGCATGCCCACGGGTTATTTAACACAATGCATAAATGAACTATAATTTAAATAAGTGCACTAAAAATGCTTGGTTTTCTATTCTCTACTGGGAAGAGCAAATTGATCACTAGAGAGTACAATGGGTGGAATATCTACCAGAACCAAGGAATCCTCAAATTCGCATTTTAATTGAATAATATCCAAAGATATTAGTCTTCTAAGAAAAGGAGAATTGATTGAAATCTCAATAGAGTTGAATGTCACTATTTCCCAACTTGATATTCTCTGAATCTGCTGAAAGAGGAGATTGAAACTGAAAATTTTTCTTATCGAAGTTACTATTTTTGTCCATGAAAGGGCTACTTAATAATAACATCTGGCAAAATAAAATGTGCCTGGCATATTACATGTCAGAGACTATGCCAAGTACCGGGATTTTAAAAAGATGAATAAAATAATCGGGGGTTTATAATATATGATCTATGTATGTGTCCTCAAAATATTACACTCTGGTGGGACTATTAAAATAATAGAAGACTATTCTTGGCCAAGAGCAGAGGTGATACAGTGGAGGGAATGATTAACTGAGACTCTTCGGGGGTAGAAGGTCCAGAAAAGGGCTTAACAGAAGATTTGATGCCTGATATGATCTGTCGACACGTAGTACCTATTTCCTCCTCTTCAAAGACCCTAAACCTTTATAGGAGTTTGAAGACTGAAAACTATAATGAGATGCTCCAGTGCAAAATTTACAAAACAGGGAAGATAGGGTCATTTTTCCTTCAGCAATGATGGCAGCTGATGTATAAGGATCCTGCAAACATCCTTTTTCTTACAGTGACAGACTCCTCGTTTCACTGTCTAAGTCATCAGCCTTGGCTGCGGGGACAACTCTGACATTGGCAGTGCTTCTTGTAACTTTCTGACCCCTGACTGTCAGCAGCAGCTTCCAAGTTCTGGATTATGCCTGCCATCTTGTGACCTGAAAGCTTATTGGTGGCCCCTGACTTGTGTTCCTCTAGTCCTTTCAACTTCATTGAACTTGTACTTCATTCAACTTGGTACTTCATTCCTTGCATTATGTGCCTTCCTGGCTGACTTATCCAGAGTGGCTTCTGTTTCCTACAGTGAACTCTGACTGATACAAAGGGTTTGGAAGATGGGAAGGAGCTCACCAAGCAAACAAAGGAAGAAAGCCCCATTCCACTCTAAGCAAACAGAATAAACAAAATAATGGGGGGGTGCATGAACACTATGGTAGGTGAATATGAATCAAAGTAAGTCATTACTGCTGGAGTGTGAGGAGGTAGAAGAGAGAGAGTATGAGGTTGGTGCATTGAAAAGGAAAGAGATCATACAGTGAGTTGTATGATTTTCTAAAGCTGGCATTGGGTAGCTATTGAACTAATTTAACCAGGGAGTGGTTCAGTGAAGGTTGCATTTTTAGGTAGCCTGTCCTTATGACTCTATGGAGGATGACCTGGAGGAAGGTGGTTCAAAAAGTAGAGAAGACCCAGGGAAGCATATGGAGTGAGAGATTATCAGAGAGAAAATTCTGTTCAGATTTAGGTCCTTGGGTTATTATTGTTTTTTAATGGAAAATATTCTTAAGAAAATGCATTGTGCTTGTTTGTTTTCCATTTTAGAAAGAATTAAGGTTCCAAAAAAAGAATTAAGGCTCCAGAGAATTATTTTTCTTTTTCATGCTTAGATTATATCTCCTTTCTTTGTATCCAAAAGAATCTCTACCCTTACATATTTTAGATTTTTTGGGGGGGGGGGAGAGTATGTCAAGAGGAGAAAGAAGTACTGATCTGTGTAGGAAGGGGATATTTTTGTCTTCCCTTGACGTTTGCATCAATTTAAATGAAAATTTCTTTTTAAAGCATAAATACATTTATCCCCAACTTCCTTCTTGTGAGTTATTGTAGCACAGGGTGGGGAGAAGCAAGACAATAACAAAAGAAGTGGGGACGCTGGGAAAGGAGGCATTTGGCAGGAAGAATCGAGGTTGGCACGGTTAGTCCCAGGCACACAAAGCTACTGCTAAACTGTTGTAGGAAACTGTTAAGCCTGCTTCCTTTGCTCACTCCACATCTTCTCTTCAGTTTTTTTCACACGGTACTCTTGGAAATGAGCCTCTGGTTTCTTTAACCTAGCCCAAGAGAAGCTGAACAAACAACGTGGAACACCAGGACACTTGATGTTTGCAAAGAAGTGTGACAACTATGCATATCTTTAAACAGGCAAACAAAGCAAGGAAACAGTTTTCTCTTTATAGAATCAGACTCTGATATGATTCAAACTTCCAAAAAGGAGGCAGGAGGAACTAGTTTATATTTGTATGTGTCTTAGTCTACAGTTGCTGCTGTAACAAAACACCCAAGACTGGGTGGCTTGTAAACAACAGAAATGTATTTCTCACCGTTTTTGGGAACGGAAGCCGGAGATCAGGGAGCCAGCATGGTTGAGTTCTGGCAAGTGCTCTCTTCCAGGCTGTAGACTGCCAACTGCACATTGTTATCATCACATGGTGGACAGCAGAGATTAGAAGCTAGCTCTCTTCTCACTCTGCTAAGGGTCTCCCATTCTTGGGGGTTTCTTCCTCATCACCCCATCTAATCATAATTACCTCCCAAAGGCCCCATCCCCTAACACCATCACATGGGGGTTTCAACATAAGAATTTCGGGGCGGCACACAAATATTCAGGCTATAACAGGAGGTCTCTTCTGCACCTTTGCCAGAGATGGAACTTGAAGAATGGAGACTATTTTTCTTCCTGTAGGCATGACCTATCTGGCCTTTTGCAGAGAAATCAAATTATTTACCAATGGACATTTGCCTGTAAATGGGCAATTCTACATATAAATTAAAATGTCATGCTGATATGTTTTCTAGATAAACATCATTTATGAATAATCCATTGTTTGTCAGTTAAAGAATTCCCAACAGAATCATTTTAGAAATGCGTGCATTTATTCTATGGAATAAAAATCATTCATAGTTTTCTAAATTACCAACTCAAGCATAAAGTAATATTTAAGAATAATTATTGGATGGGGGGTTCTAACTAAGGCTGGGGAACTCCTCGGCCACATTGTTCCCTTCTGTCATCATTTAGCTTTCCTGGCCACCTTTTGGGAACTATGTTGGTCTCTGAAAGAATGCTTATTTATGAGATCTTTGAATATTAAGATCAGAGGTTTGGATCTCATTCATAAAGTTGCAGAAGGCTCTGTAATTCATTGATGTAGCCTTATTTGACCTGTTCTTGCTGACAACTGCACAGATCCGTGCATTTTTGGGACTGGAAGATTTCTGTCTCTTTCAGCATGCTTTTTGAGAAATGCCAATTTCTAGAGGAATTATTTCTTTTTGTTTACCCTGGAGCCTGCTGGAAATGTGCTTTGTCCCTCTCTGTTCTGTGAGCTCTCAGATCTTTGACATCCCTGTATTGCTCTTTCATTATCTACAATGGTGAGAGAGATGTTGTAGCTCCTGGATTTTTGGCTTTATGACTCGTATGTCAAGTTATCAGTAAGTGCTGAGCCATACCTAGGTGGGAGGTTCTGTAACCTTCCATAACCATCTCATGGTTACTTTTGTGCAAGCTATAATCCTTTATGCAGACAACTCACTATTTCCGAATCATTGCGCTTTATTTCCTTCCTGCTTGCTCATACAATTCCCTCTGCCTGAAATGCCTTTCAACCTCCTTGCTTACTTGTCACACTGCTACCCATCCTTTGAAATCAATTGTCACACAGCTACCCATCCTTTGAAATCAAGTTAAAAGGGATCTTTCTCTGTGCGGCCTCTTCCAGTAACTCCAGATGTAAGTGATCCTGTCCTCCTTTGAAACCCAGATCTCTTAGTTTTACTGTGTTGATGATATTCTAAACTATAATTTTTGATTGCTTGCCTTACACTCTTATTATCTCATATAAACATATCTGATTTTGTATCCAAAAAGATTTAAGGCAGTTATGTCCCTTATTAGAGGTAAGATCCTGTAAACAAGATTCTTATATATAATTGTGTTAATTATCATAACAGATAAATCCCAACATCAGAACAGTTTCACGTAACTGAAGTTTATTCTTTTATGACACTTCAGTGTGGTCCCTGACAGTCAGCCTTCTCTATATATGGTGATGGAGCAGCGAGACTCTCTCCATCTCCGGCCACTGCCATCTTCAGCATGTGGCTTCCAAGGATGCCATGTAAGGACAAGAGGGAGTAGTAGAGAGAACACATATGTTTTTTAACTAGATTGGCCCAAAAGGGTTTGCATCTCTTCTGTTTACATTCTGTAGTCACCTGGACATAGTTAGATGCTAAGAAAAACTGGGAAATATAACATCCCTAGCTAGAAGACATTTCCCTAGACACTATGGGATAGGAACACAGATCTTTGTGGAACAAGTAGCTCTGCTACAACAATGCAGGCTGTCTTAGGTCTCTATGGCTCCCTTGCCCATAGGAGTTGCTTGATATATGTTTGGAAGAAGGAAAGGAGGAAGGGAGGGAGGGAGGAAGGGAGGAAGGAAGGAAGGAAGGAAGGAAGGAAGGAAGGAAGGAAGGAAGGGAGGGAGGGAGGGAGGGAGGGAGGGAGGAAGGAAGGAAGGAGAAAGAAAGAAAGGAAGAAAGAAAGAAAAAGAAAAGGAAGAAAATATTGTGTACCAAGTCAAGGGTAAGGACAATTAGAAGGTGTGAGCCAGAAGTTGCATGTGTTTTATGGCTACTGGATGTAATAATAGTTCACAAACTTAGTATGGGTGGGAGTGTAGCTGTCTGCCCTAAGGGAGGAATGAATAATCAGTTTAGGATTTATCTATGTTCTTTAACCAAGCCTTGATCCAAACGTCACAGATTATTCTACAGAAACAGTGATGAATACTTACGAAAATATATATTCATCTTTTTTTCTGAGTATATTTTATCGTTTAAGTGTTTCAAAAATCATTTATTTGCCTCAAGAACGTTCTTGAAGATATGTTTCTATTTTAGAAAATAATTGTTCTCATTGTTGGACAAACATCCATTTGTTCTAATGATTAAAGAAGTATTCTACTACCTTGGGAATGACTCAGATTTTCAAGAGCCAGGGATAGAATCACATAACTTCCAAGAGAATGAAGTGTTTGGGTTTTTTTTTCCACCCATAGGAAAGATCCATGGGTGCTGCTTTTGCTATTTTTTTCCTATCAAGAGGCAATAGATAGGATACCTATTCAAAAGTGTATAATGTTACAAAGTGATAAGATGTCAAATGCACAGGCTAAGGGAGACTATCTCTTCATGCAACATATTTTTTTTTTTGGAAGCTTCTAAGCATCTATTAAATCGTACAAGTGAACAGAATTGATAGCTGTTAAAAAAAATTAAAGCACCAGCCACGGCATGTTTAGAGCTGGCAAGTAAAACAAAACACTTTAGATCTGAACTTCCACTTCATTTTATATGTGTGTTTACTCAGGAATTGTTATGCCTTATCACTTTTTTCGTTCTTTTATCACAGCTGTGTGAAAAATTACAGTTGGAGCAGTGTTCATGTTTTTACTAAAATACATTTTATTTCATGCTATGAAGCAGATTGCTAACGTTTGCTATTTTTACTATTACGGCTCTACGACTCCCTCCACTCCAGTTAAGCTTGCGTCAGTATTTCTGTGGAAAAATAAAAATCTCGTTTTATTTATGTATTTGTTGCTATTCCATGATTGCTTTAGCTAAGCAGGGGTGCACCTCAGAAGAACTTGCGCTAAGTTAAAAAACTGGACAAATAAAAACCCAAGCACCCAACACTGACCTATAAATTCCACGCCACAAATATTGCATCGAAAATGAAGTTGAAGTTTAAAGAGGATTATTTCCACAGGAGTTGATCAGAGGGGACCTTTAAATTGTGACTCAGCCACTCGCGTTATTGAAACTGAGAGTGGTATTACAATACTTCAGTTTCCCAGAACTCAGGGGAGCTGTTAGAAAGGACCCTCTAGGGGCGCCTGGGTGGTTCAGTCGTTAAGCGTCTGCCTTCCATTCGGGTCATGATCCCAAAGCCCCCAGCAGGCTCCCTGCTCCCGGGAAGCCTGCTTCTCCTTCTCCCTCTGCCCCTGCTTGTGTTCCTGCTCTCGCTGTGTCTATCAAATAAATAAAAATCTTAAAAAAAAAGAAGAAGAAGAAGAAGAAAAAGAAGGAAAGAAAGAAAGAAAGAAAGAAAGAAAGAAAGAAAGAAAGAAAGAAAGAAAGAAAGAAAGAAAGAAAAAGAAAAAAGAAAGGACCCTCTAGCTGAAATCCTGAAGAACGGATCTTCACCTAGAAGCATAGTTAAGACTTGAGGGGGTGGGGCTTCTAGCTACGTAGTACACACTGCGTAGAGAACGGAGTTGGCTTTTTCACCACTGTAGTTGAGAAGGTGTATGGCTCGTGTAGGTTAGCTGGAGTGGGGACCCCCGTCAGTGCTTGGGAGTCTCATTTGAACTCGTTTTCGCCATTTGGCAGAGAGAGGGCTGCTGGGTTTTCCTTTCCCAAGTCCCCCCTGCTTGCCAGCCTGCTGGGAAAACAACTGGGCAATGTAATCCAACAAACAAGCATTTTATAGTTGCAGATTGAAAGCAAATTGGTCTCTGCCTCGTGGTAATCCACTGATCTGTAAATATGGGGAGGCATGTGCTAGGGGAGAGTGAAAACTTGTGTTTGAGGTCCTGGGCTGGGGAGCTTGCAAGCGTGAGGTTCCCTGGGGAAAATGCCCTGGCCTCTTTGCTGCTATGTTAGTTCCTTACTTTTCAGCCAAGTTCCCTAGTGTTTTTAGGCACAGGGATATGGTTAAAAGTATGGAGTGGGCAAGGCTTTTCTGCCACCCCAGTTCTGTAACTTTCTTTGGACTGTCTGAGAGCCGAGTCAGGAATGAGAACAGGAAAAAGGCAGAGCGCATGCCTTTGGGATTGAGGCTCAGATGTCTCCTGAGATCTGTGATCCTAAGTCACAAAGACTCTGGGTACTGTCACCCTCATCCAGCACTCCAGATATCCACCACCAATTTTTTTGATGCCTATTTACTGTCCTAGCTAGTCCAGCAGCACCACATCCTATAAATTTCTTAACAGTATGGGATACCGTGTTGCTACTCCGACTCAGAAAATTGAGTAAAATTCTAAACCAGAGCTCCTTGGGATTTCTTAGAAGCACTAACTCCAAAGCTAAGGCAGGCTGTGCGATTAGAGATTTTCAAGTTTTCCACCATATCAATGGTGCATTTATTTAATTATCAAAGATTTCTTGGGCACCAAAACAAATAAGACTGGTCAGTAAGAATATATACCACATATAAGGAATTTTGAGATCTGTGGTTATTTATAACTATTGTAGTTCCAAGTCCAAAACCATAAACATTTCAGAGCATTAAGGGATAGTCTAATAACTGTGATCAAACAGAACAGTCCGACTGGGGCACTTGCAACACAAACTTGATTGTTCTCTAAGGCAAGAGGAGATAATACAACCTACGGCCATTTTGGAAATCATGGGAGCACATATAGATAGATAACTGAAGAAATCATCACAAAGCATGAAATGCCTTGATTTACATAGGAGGAAGGGGAGAAAAAGTCTGCTTGCATTTCCAGCCCAACTCTCTGGGACTTCCTTGCATCTACACAGAAAACACATTGCCTCTGAGATTTGCTGTGCAGATGAGGGAGGGAAATTATGTACTCTGCCTCGAGGCTGCAAGCTGAACATTACAAATGGATGCATCTGGGCTGGGTTGGAAGGAGATACACTCAAAACTGTCCAAGGAGACAGAGAGAAGCCCATCTGTGTAAAAAGCCAGAATTGGGGCTGCTTTTGCTTTTGTTGTAAAAATCCATTCTGTTCCAATCCCAGCTAATGAAAATGTGCATCTGTAAATAAAAAATAAATCAAGGGACTGTATTAATCCTGCAGCTGCTGCCCACTTAACTTTACTTAGAAAAAACAACTCCATTTTCTGGCCTGAATGTTCTTACTGTCTAGTGATGTGATGGCAATTTGAGGGGCATAAAATAAGCGTTGAGGGATGCCTGAGTGGCTCAGTTGTTAAGCGTCTGCCTTCGGTTCAGGTCATGATCCCAGGGTCCTGGGATCAAGTCCCACATTGGGCTCTTTGCTACGCAAGGAGACTGCTTCTCCTTCTGCCTGCCGCTCCCCCTGCTGGTGCTCTCTCTCTCTCTCTGTCAAATAAATAAAATCTTAAAAAAAAAAATAAGCATTGAAATCTCTTTATGCCCAACAACCTTGGAAATAAAAGCAGCTAGGCAGTAGTTCTATGGCCATTTGCTTTTGTAACTATGTGGATACCTGAGGTCCAGGGTCTGACCCTAGAAATCCATTACCTGGCTGTTTAAATTTCCGTTTTATTTGCCCATGTGATTAATTAAATTGTTTCTCTAACCTAGGACTGGCACTGTGCAGGAAGTCAACTGGGCAACGTTCCATGTTTTATACCTGGAGAAGAACTTAGAAAGAATAAAAATTCACCCCAATTTTTCTCCCACTTGCATTCCATGGTGATGAAAATGTTTGGGTTTTAAATTGTTAGACTCTTCTTTTCTCGAGGAAGGATCGTGTATTAGCTGGAATTATATAAACGTTAACTCACCTCATCTATCACACTCCACTGTAACTGGAAATGAGGCAAGAGCACCAAGAAAAAGATAACAAAATATTTCAGTTCTGATGAAGCAAGAGAAAGATCTGGGAATGGTGCTTTCTTTAAAAGATCATCTCTCCCAGAGGGTTGGAAATTTTTACAGATCCTGGCATATAGGCCATTGCTAGTATTACCGTGGGATGAGGGCAGGGACAGATGCAGCTTAAGAATAATTTATCCTAGGAGAGGAGAAATGTACAGATAGGAAGTCTGGCTAAAGCACAGTAAAAGTGACATTGAAGATTTGTTCTCTGTATAGGTCTGATTCTGGTCTGATTCTGCTTTTTGTTTGTTTGTTTATTCATTTGTTTTTTAGATTCCATATCAGTGATATCATATGATGTTTATCTTTCTCAGTCTGATTTAGTTCACTTAGCATAATACCTTCTAGATCCATCCGTGTTGTCACAAGTGCGGGGAAAAAAAAATCTCATCCTTCTTTATGGCTGCATAATATTCTATTGTGTTCATGCATGTGTGTGTGGGTGTGTGACTGACACATGTATATACATATATATGTATATATATGAATATATCTCACATCTTTATCCATTCATCTACTGATGGACGCTTGGGTTGCTTCCATATCTTGGCCATTGTAAAGAATACTGCAGTAAACATTGGGGTACATATATCTTTTCAAATTCGTGTTTTCATTTTCTTGGGTAAATACCCAGTAGTGGAATTATTGGATCATATGGTATTTATATTTTTAACTTTTGAGGAACCTTCATACTGGTTTCTACCCTGGCTGCACCAATTTATATTCCCACGAACAGTGTGTGAGGGTTCCTTTTTCTCCATGTCCTTGCCAACACGTGTTATTTCTTGTCTTTTTGATTAGGTGACAGAGGGTGGTTACACTTGTGGTGAGCACAGCATAACATACAGAGAAGTTGAATCACTGTGTTGTACACCTGAAACTAATATAACATTGTGTGTCAGCTATGCTCAAATTAAAAAAAAAAAATAGAGTGACATTGAAGGAACAGCTTTAAAGATAAAGAATTTCTCCAGTCAAGAACAGAATGTCTAATATAGAACTAAAGAGATTGTAGCTTTCAAATGCCAGCAAAAGTTAATGAAATTGTATAGTTACTAAACTTTGTTTGTTTGAATTTTGGCAATTTATTGATATATTAGTCTTAACTTTGTATTAATAATACTGACTCTCTTAATAGGAAGGCTTCTGCCTGTTAACTTTTAGAGACAGATCCCAGGGGTAAATATTGACTATATTTTCTAATTTTTCAAGAAATAGACTTATTTATCCACATTTGGCTTTGATTGATACTGCCCAAAATCTATCAAAGTGAAAGACTTTAAGCTCAATAAACAGTTCATCCACTGGGGCAATATTTTCATTTTCTTGTCTTTAAAAATTTTGAAAATAGTAAACCTCTTATTGAAATGGCTCTTGGGTGCCTGGGTGGCTCATTTGGTTGTGCATCTGACTCTTGATTTCGGCTCAGGTCATGATCTCAGGGTCATGGGATTGAGCCCCGCAACGTGTTTTATGCTCAGCAGGGAGTCAGCTTGAGATTCTCCCTCTTCCTCTGCTCCCCCCCCACCCCCGTGTCTCTCTGTCTCTCTCAAATAAATAAATGAATCTTAAAAAAGAAAGAAATAAAGAAAGAAATGGTTCTTATAACCAGCAATCCTCGTGGTTTGTAATCCCCATGGCTTGAAGAGTTTGTTCTGGTGAAATTTTGTGGTGGTTAGAGAAAAATCAGAGTTTTCTCTTAGCATCTCCTCTTTTAATTTCTTTACTTACAATTTTCAATTTCCCTAGAGGTTTTTAGAAAGAAAGCACATTCACTTCCTTGTGCAAAGCTGCTGTCTTGTTCCTTGATATCTCATTTTTCATGGTGACCACAGCTGAAATATTTTTTTCTTCTTTGTGAAGCCTGTTTGTGGCCGCCATGCCCATTGCTTCCTGAAACAATGAGACTGATGGCAGTACTTTGCATTCACCTGACTGTTCTTACCAATCTCTACCAATCCATTTTCATTTTAATACTTTTCATGAAAGGCAAGCAGAGGAAATCAGATAAACTTGCATAATTCTGTTTTGAGATTCAGCTTATTATTCTAAGTTTGAAGGGTGGTAACTAGACAACAGGAGGTAGCTGGATGAGGTCCAGGGTTTGCTGGGCACTGGTGGATTTTAAGGTATGTTCAATACTTTCTGATGCCATCTTCCTAGATTTTACTTGATAATGGTAATTAAATTTTAGGTAAGTGCCTTGGATGATTGGTGTTGTTATTTTTCCTCATAAGAAAAAACTGTTGGTGTAGAATGGACTTGTGATTAATTGTAGTATTTTCTCTTCAAAGATGGGAAAAGTAGTCTCATGTAAACATCCTTTTTCCCACCACGCTACACTACTAAAATGCTGACGTGGATAGACGTGTGTAGTTGACTTATGTATTGAGCACAAAAACTGTGCTGGGCTCTTTATGAATAAGCAGCATGATCCCTGTTGATCACCGAAGTGTTTACCTTTCCTACTAATTAGAAGGCTCATTATATACCCACATTTTTACATTGTGCATTGAGAGCTTTCAACACAGGACTGTTTTCAGAGTCCTTGGAAAACAGAAGCTGTGGCGAAGCTTAGGTGCTAATGCTATGTTGGTAATCCAATCCCAGGGTGGTAGAGTGACAAAGAAGAAAAGTTAGGTGAAGAAGGAGGCAAGCAAATAAAGGTAATACATTAGTGAGCTATCCTTTGTTTTACAGAGAGACACAGGTTGTCTTCCAGCCATACAAGAGGCCTGCTGTCAGGATGTTCAGAAGCCCCTTACCCCCAAATGGTCCACTGTAGTAGAGCAAATTGTAGTAGAGCGTAGCAAAGCGAATTTATCTCCTGGTTCTCTCCTATCTCTCATGTCTCCCTGGTTAAAGTAAACTCTATGGGGAGTTGACAGAGCCCTGTTTGGGGTTTGTCACTAGGTTGTGCGGCTAGGAAATGCAAATCCCATGTCCTATAGCTGGGTACTTCATCTGAGTCAGAAGTGGTGAGAAGGGACAGAGATTACAGGCTCTGCCGGCTGCTGACAGTTGAATCACACAACTCTGGGTCTTTGAGTTAGTCTACGAGGTGGTGATGGTGGAACAGGCTGAAAGCCCAGAAGAAGGGTGACATGCAGAGAATCTGAGGCTATGCATTTGATGTATTTAATATGAGTGTATTCCATCCTTACGAGCAGTTCTTTGCTATATGCCTTGAAGAAAAGTTACTACCTCCTTGACTGCTTACTTTGTATATTCATGTGTCCCTCAGCTTTCTTATTTACTTATTTTTAATTTTTTTTTGTGTGTGTGTTTATTTTTCTAAGATGGCATAACATGTCCTTTTCTTCTGCTGGTCTTTCAGAAATTAAGAGTGCACTATACCATAGCATGAAGAAAGTCACTGCTTGATTGAGGAAGTACCAAGTTGAAAGATACTATTCAATAATGAACAATTTAATTTCCAGCAATTCAATGAAGATATAGGTAATTGTGTTAAATTGATTTGTAACCTGGCATCAAGCATAAATGTTAACAATATGATCATTCACAATTACTAAAAGTGCCTTGAGATGCTCTAAACAAAAGAGCTAGAAAATTTATGAGCAGTAATATGGCAATTTACTCATTGGTGATATACCCAGACCCAAATTCTTGTGAAGGGAAAGGTAAGATGATTTGCTCTTGATACATTGACTGTATTGAATACTAAGGCCTGAACAGACCATGGAGTATATTTGAGACCTTAACTGATCTTCCTAACTTACATAATCTGGGTACAAAGCCCTGTTCTTCTACTTTCTAGTTTTGTGATTTTGAGGAATTATTCATCCTCTTTAAGGCTTTAGTTTCCTCATCTATAAAATGGCAATAATATCAGCATTTCACTGTGCTGCATAAAACCTGTAGGTTTTTTCTTTTTCTTCTGTTGTTGTTATATAAAGAAAATAAATGTAATGACTTGGGCACATAAAAATATTTTAATATAGACCTTTCAATATTTGAAGTGTAAGTGACTCTCAGACTCTCTCCCTATGAAACCCGAAAGGCTCCACAGTGCCCTTCTCCTATTCCACCTTTTCTACTCTACTAAGAATTGTAGTTTGCAAATAATACAGTGCTCAAATTACTCTTTGAACTGAATCTCACTTCATTTATCATGCAGTTTGCTGTCCACTCTCTGCAAACAATTCAGATTTTCATTGTTTCTTCGGATGGGATTCTCTTATAATTCTCCTGTCAATCTCCTTTGGGTCCATGATTTCCATGTTAAGAAACATTCTACTGAATATTTTAGTCAAGCAGTTGACAAAGATTTATTGAGCAACTTTATATCAAGTGTTAGGCATGATATAAAGCATTAGACATTCAACAATGAAAAAGACTGAGTTCTTAATCTGCAGATGCTTATTCTATAGACTGATGAATACATAGCAAAGAGTAATTTTCAGTACTGATAGAGGTGGTAGTAGTGAGGAAGCTGGGTGAGATTGAAAACCTTGGTAGGGAGGACCACACCTTCTGGTGGGACTTGCCAGAGTGTTCCGCTGTTGAAAGGAGAGTTTGGGCAGCCTGTGTTTGCTTGTTTGTTCTTTGCAGCTGAAGAGTCTCTGTCTTTGTCTTTGGTAACACTTACCCCAACATCTTTAATTTGACATTAGGCTTGCTAAAATCATATTTGAAAATAAGGTTATTCTATTTCTCCCAATTCTAAGCTTCAATACATGTGCAAAATTCAACCACCAAGTCAGATTACTCCAGTGCTGAGCATATGTCTTTATTTTGGCTGACATGTTTCTGGAGGTCAACTTCTGGTATGCAGACATCTCTAGTTAATGATTTCTCTAATGACTTTTCCCAAAGGCCTCTAAGTCTTAATATTAAATGAGATAGCACATATTTTAAATTCCTAGCACTTAAAAATAAAGGTAATAATTGTTTTAACATGTTAATAATCATTTGAGTTGCCTATTGATATATCTTTTTGGTTTATCTTGGAAATATATCCTTGACTATTATAGCATGTAACTGGATAATGTTTTTAACTATTAAGATTTTTTTCTTTTTATATTTTCTTTCCCATTCTTCTATTTAAAGAATTAGTTGGCTCTGGACTTTCTGCCAAGGGTAGGTATGGAGCAAGTCAGAAAATGCAGTACCCCCATTCACTTATTCAAGAAATATTTATGGGCCGTTCTATGTGCCAGGCACTGTTCTGGGTGTTGGGGGAAATAACCATTAAAAAAAAAAAAAAAGACAGAAACCAGACAGATTAAAAAACAAACAAATCTTTCTCTGATAGACTTTGTGGGGGTTGCTATTTTTCAGAAGGTCTCAAAGCATTAGAAAAATGTGGGGACTGTTGCAGAGGAGGCAGAAGGAAGGAAATTCATGGCACAAAGCAATTTGATAAGAAACACGAAAAGAGATGGGATTTTTGAGACAGAAAGTCAAACTGTTCCTGAGTTAGGTAATGATATGGGTTGAAATGTGTCTAGAAGAGATACGTTGAAGTCCTGATCCCTGGTACCAGTGAATGTTATCTTATTTGGAAACAGGGTTCTTGTAAATGTAATCAAGTCAAGGTGAGGTCATTAGGGTGGGTCCTAAATCCAGTATGACTGGCATGCTAATCAAAAGGGGAAAGCACCATGAGAAGACAGAGAAACACAGGGAGAACTCCTTGTGATGACCAAGGCAGAGATTGGCGTGATGTGGCTGCAAACCAAGGAATGCCAAGGGTCGTGGCCACCCCCAGAAGCTGGGATGAAGACAGGAAGTATTCCACTCAGAGTCTCAAAGGAAGCATCACCCTGATTATACCTGGATTTTAGACTTCTAATCTCTAGAACTGTGAGAGAATAAATCTCCCTGGTTTTAAGCCACACAGTCTGTTATTTTGTTATGGTGACTCTAAGAAGCGGGTAACAAGTAGTGAGGGAAGAGTGTAGGAGGACAAAGGAGGATTATGAAATGCAGGTGGGGGTGGGAGTGAGGAGCTGGTTTTGGAGAAGTTGCTCGAGACAGTGGCTGCTGCCTACAGCAGCCAAAAGCGCTTACCTGGCAGCATATTCATTTGGTAGGCCGGCCACAACAAAATACCACTGACTGTGAGCTTTAATCTCAGAAATTTTTTTTTCACAGTTCTGGAGGCTAGAAGTCTAAGATCAAGGTGTTGTCAGGGTTGGGTTCTTCTGAGGTCTCTGTCCTCAGCTCACAGAGGGCTGTCTTCCCATGGTGTCCTCACCGGGGCCTTCTGTGCGTGCATGTCTGTGTCCAAGTTTTTGGATGAGGGTCTACCCATGTGAGCTTATTTCACCCTAATCACCTCTTTAGGCCTCATCTCTAGGTCATGTTCTGAGGTTCTGGGGGCACCTCAGAACTTTAATACATGAATTTTGGGGGGATACATTTCAGCCCATAACAGGCAAGGAGGAGCATGTTTGCACATCCGGGATCTCTGTGGGAACTGGACAACAGATTCCCCATGTTTCCTCAGAGGCAGACCACCTTTGCCCACACATGTGGACTGCAGTAGTTGTTTTAGATGGCAAGCGGTGAAGCTTTCATTTTGTCAGTGCTTTCCTTGGTGCTCACTCAACAGGAGCAACCTCTGTCATTGCCTAAGACTTTCTCGGTTTTTATATAATTTATCCCACGTGTTCATCTCCCCTTAGTCAACTTTAGGGCCCATGTAAGCCTAAGAAAAGGAGACCTAATGGGAAGATGATGGGTGGAAGTCCTCTGCACTTGTATTGAGGAGGGCTAATAAACCAACTTGGGACCCGTGATATGAGACAATCATTAATGACACCCCAACTACAGGCATCCAGTGTATTCCATTTATGAACATTTATACCAATAAGTATATAAATACTCCTGAGCCATCCCGTCCATGAAAATGTAAATGTGTAGCTTATGCCCAATTAAAGGAAGAAGAGAGTCAACTGTAGTCAACAAGGAACATAAGAAATTAGAAACACAGTTAAGATGTAGAAAGCATGGAGTACTTACTTTTCCATTTATCAAAATACAATGTACCGGATATTGTTCATTCCCTGAAAACATTACCTTGGTTTTTTTTTTTTTTTTTAAGAACTGACTAGCAAAACTTGCTTCTTAGGAGTTTTGGGGGTATAGAAATGGGTGCCTCATCCAGCCTTGAATGCAAAGCTGGGAGCTATGGCTGAGGACAGTGCTGGGACCACTTGGATGATGTCGCTGCCAGATGGAAGTCAATAGAGTCTGGCTTGTGTTTATTGTGTTTGGCCAAGGCCTTCAAGTCTGCATGTGGCAAGGATCAGAGTATACATGGTCTGGACAGCACGCTGCTGCTGTGAACTGTGGGGAGATCTCAGTAGTCACTAAGAGGGCACCAAGCTGCCCCATTGGAGGAGTGGGGAGAGAAATACAGTTGCAGGAACAGAAGATGTTCCTCATTTTGTATTCAGTAAGATTGGCCACCCTTTCACATTGCTCCTGTGTGTTTCCTTGTTAACCTAAAGTAATTCCTATAATGCTCATTGTTGGATTGTGCCATAATTGGCTAGGAGTGAGATGGAAGCTTTTAGATTTATAGTCACCTTCTGACATTCCCCAGGATCTTGTAGGGCCACTTGAGAAAGTTCAAATTCTCAACTAATAATATGGCTATGAAATTTGTTGACAAGGAAAAGGCTACGTAGCAGTGTTGAGAGGCATCTACTTCTGGGTTTACTCATTCTTTATCACAGTGTTTCTTAAAATGTACAGAGTCACCTGGAGGCTTGTTGGAAATGTAGTTTCCCTGACCCCACATCAGATCTACGGAATCAGAATCTTTGCATTTTGCATTTTTTTCCCCAAACACTTGGAGTGATTCTTAGGTACACTACAATTTGAGAAGTACTCTACATGTTATTCAAATTTACATCCGAGCAAAATTATGAGTTATGACAACTCTTGAACCTTCTTGAGGTTGTTCTCATGTAGATGCAGTTATGTATGTAATATAAGAAAATACTGAGGTTCTAGTGAGTGTTATTTCTGTCAGTAAGAGAAGCAGCAAAGAAGACTCGGAGATGTCTCTTTTTATTTGCCCATTTGCTCTCCATTCTCTTTCTCCTTCCTCTTACCAGTAAATAACAAACAAGAAACACAGACCTGTACCTATGAAACAAATAATACATTATATGTTAAAAAAGAAGAAGAAGAAGAAGAAGATAGCAGGAAGGGAAAAATGAAGGGGGGCGGAAATCGGAGGGGGAGACCAACCGTGAGAGACTATGGACTCTGAGAAACAAACTGAGGGTTCCAGAGGGGAGGGGCGTGGGGGGATGGGTTAGCATGGTGATGGGTGTTAAAGAGGGCACTGAATGGAGCACTGGGTGTTATACGCAAACAGTGAATCATGGAACACTACATCAAAAACTAATGATGTGATGTATGGTGATTAACATAACATAATAAAAAAAAGTCACATAGCCCTTCCAGTGAAAAGATCATCTTACTAATAACAGATAACAGTATTTCTAGAAATACAGCATGGATGGGATAGGGCAACAAATTCTTTTGTTGTATTAGTGTCTCCTAAAGGAGGTGTTAACTGTTGAATTTTGCTTTAGAAACCAAACCAAGGTTTAATAAAATGTCGAAAATCGAAAAAAGAAAAACAACTAATGATGTAATGTATGGTGAGTAACATAACATAAAAAATAAACCCAAAAAACCCAAACAAGAAATATAGAAGAAATAGGAAAAAAAGTAAAAGATTCTTTTAAAACATTCATTTTTTGGGGAATAGAATGCACTGAATGTTGTGGGAACTTTATAGGACTTAAAAAAAATCTCAGGTGGACAGTTTTATTAATCATCACAATTTTTGGTTGGTGACACAGTATCATCACTAATCTATGTATGATCTCTCTCTCCTACCCCATCTCCTGAAAATCACTACGAAGGGAACTAGAAACTTACCAATAACTTAATTTGCTTCTGTGTTTCTCTCCTATTCCATTCCCATAGACATGTATACCACCCTAAATTTTGTCATCCTTGGTTTTTTTTATTGAAAAGTATTTACCCCATATATTATATGCCAAATAATATATTGTTAACCTTACAACTCTGTGTTGTTTTTCTGGGACATGCCATTTTCACCCTCACTGTTATTCATTCATGTTGTTGTGTGTAGACATAGTTTTTTCTAATTCTCACTTTTTTAATAACCCTGTATTATGATAAACATCTCTGTTTATTTTTTTACTGTTGGGCATTTTACAAGTTTTCCAATATTTTCATGGGATGAGCACTGTGTCCATGCATATCAGTCCACATCTCTCGTGTGAAAATTTCTGTTGGTACAGCCTCAGAGCACTATCACCAGGCTACAGAGTAGTATGGTTATATGAACATTTATAAGAGGATGCCGAATTGTCTCTCAAAGTTGATGTACCACTGGAAATGTAAAGAAATCACACTGATTTCAACATTTCATATTGTCGATTTCTTGTTTATTTTCTCAATCAAATAGGTTTAAAATGATATTTCATTAGGTGTCTGAGTCACCAGTGTTGCTGAGGATTTCTTCCTATGCTTATTCTCATGAAGTGTTTCATCTTCTATAAAACACCTACTGATATCTTTTGCCTGTTTACATATTTTATATTCATTTTTCTTTATTGGTTTCTAGGAATTCTTTATATATTTTAATACTAATTTTTGTTAGTTTTACATGCTATTAATATTTTCTCTAAGTTTTAGATTGACTTTTCACTTTTTTTAAGGTATCTTCCCCCCCCCAACCCCCAGTGATTTGGGACTTTTTGGTCTTGTTGAAACTCTTCTTCCATATCGCAAGGACAGAAAGCTATAACTTATATGTTTTTCTAGTTTGAAAGTTTTGCTTTAAACATTACTAGGAGCTGACTCTGATGTTTGGGGTGAGGTACAGGCTCTTTTTACCTTTTTCATGTCATGTGGATAACCAATGTTTTTAGCTCCATTTGTTGCATTGTCCTTCCTTTCTCCGCTGGGTAACCGTATCAGCCGTCCCTAGGAATTTCCATCCATGGCCCTGATAAGTTCTCCCTAGGCTCCCGGCTCCTCCTATATTTCCCCATTCCCACTTTGCTGTTTAAAGCTCAGGTCTGGACAGTCTGTCTGTTTATGTGTTGGTAGGGGAAGTACATAAGCCTGAGGACCAGAGTGCCATATACCTGTGGCCTGGTGGGATCAGACCAGGAGAGTCAATCTCTCAGAGCTTCTTCACCTTGGAATCCAATGACCTCTGGTCCTATTAGAGTATGACTTGTCATATGATAAAAATATTTTTCTCAGTATTACATTAACTCATTCTTATCTGCTATCATATTTGAAGCACTCAGCATTTAAAAAAGATAAAAAGCAAAATTAGGCTATTTACTTTTTCAGTTGACAGATCTAGTGTATTAGGGAAATCAAGATATTTCTAAAATTTTAGAATGTTCTAAAATTGAGGTTAGCAATGACATTCCGTGAAACCCATGAAAGGCAGAAAACTGGGTTGTTAGATGATCTCTAGATTTTTTTTTTAAGATTTTATTTATTTATTTGACAGAGAGAGAGAGTAGTAGGCAGACAGGCAGGCAGAGGGAGAGGGAGAAGCAGGCTCCCTGCTCATCAGGCAGCCCGATGTGGGGCTTGATCCCAGGACACTGGGATCATGACCTGAGCCAGAAGGCAGATGCTTAACTGACTGAACCAACCCAGGCGACCAGATGATCTCAAGATTTAACCCAGGATGATAATATCCAGATCCTTTTTTTTTTTTTAATTTTGTTTATTTATTTGACAGAGAAAGACACAGTGAGAGAGAGAACACAAGCAGGGGGAGTGGGAGAGGGAGAAGCAGGCTTCCCACAGAGCAGAGAGCCCGATGTGGGGCTCGATCCCAGGACCCTGGGATCATGACCTGAGCCAAAGGCAGACGCTCAATGACTGAGCCACCCAGGCACCACCAATATCCAGATCCTTTTATGAAGTTTTGAAATACCTGGGTATCATAACTTGAAATATGTTCTAAAGTGAATCATTTTTTCACAATTTTTCTTTACTTTTAGGAAAATTACTTTTCATGAGTTCAATGAATGAAAGAAACAGAAAACAGTTTTAGAGGATTTTAAATTGTTAAACACATTAAGATAAATGCTAAAAATTTTTCCCCTCTCTTTTATTAAGGAGACAGCCATACTCCAGTTTCTTTCACTTATTTTGTAATAGCACTGTCTGATTTGAAAGATTTCAGGTTGAAAATCTATAGGTAGTGAGCAGAAAATACCATGGGGATGATCTGAATTGCTAGAGACTGGTATTCTATAATGTTTAGAGACACATCACTCAAGTGTCAGTGTTGCTGTAGGTTGTTTTCTTGGGGCAGGGGGCTGAGTTATTAAAATGACTTGATTAGCTACATAAATATAATGAATCATTAATTTTTAAAGTGCTTTTTGATTCTTGAAACTCTTACATAACTCCAAAAGTTAAGAAAACCCAATTGAGTAGAATAACTTTTGTACTTTATTATTTTATTTTTTAAAGATTTTATTTATCTATGTATTTGAGGGAGAGAGAGAGAGCAGAGAGGCAGAGGGGGAGGGAGGGAGAGAATCCCAAGCAGACTGCCCACTGAGCGTGGAGCCTGATGTGGGGCTCCAACTCAGGACCCTGAGATCACGACCTGAGCCAAAGCCAAGAGTCAGACACTTAACCAACTGAGCCACCCAGGTTCCCCTAACTTTTGTACTTTAAAAATCATTTTGAAATAGGACAAATGAGTCTGTACCCCCCCCCCCCACATGGAGACAGAAATACAAACCTACGGCTGCTAATTCTTTTTTTTTTTCAAAATCTGGATTTATTTTAACAATGTTGTCAGGACACGTTTTGCAGTTGTATTATTTATTTGGTTATCTTTTGGGAACTGCATCGTTTCCTAGGACTGCTGTGACTAATTACCACAAACTTATGTCTTGAAATAACTTATGTCTCTCTCAGTTTTGGAGACCAGGAGTCTAAAACCAAGTTGTCCACAAGGCTGCTTTCCCTCTGAACACTCTAGGGGAGAATCTAGTCCTTGTTTGTTCCTGGCTTTTGGTGGTTGGAGCCCTTCCTTAGTGTTCTTTGCCTTGTGCAGCTATCACTGCACTCTCCGCCTCCATGATCATATTGGCTCTCTTCTCTGTGGGGCTTCTCCTCTGTGTTTCTGAGTCAAAACATCTGCTTTTTCTTATAAGGATATCTATGATTGCTTTTAGGAAGCACCTGGAAAATCTGGACTAAGCTCCTTTTTGCAAGATCATTAATCACATCTTCTGCCATGTAAGGAACTACTCATAGGTTTTGGGGGTTCGGATGTAGACCTATCTTTTGGGGGGGCCACAATTTAGCTGACTATGTTGCATCTTCCTCAAATCATGTTATTCCATATGCAAAATACATTCACTCTGTCCCAAGATCCCCAAAAGTCTCAGTGCATTTTAACATTAACTCTCTAAGTCCAAAAATGCGTCGTGAGATCGAGCCTCGAATCCGGCTCTGTGCTCAGCGGGGAGTCTGCTCGATATTCTCTCTCTCCTTCTGCCCCTCCCTCCACTCTCCCAAATAAATAAATAAATAAATAAATAAATAAATCTTTAATAAACATCATTGCTATAAATTTCCCAAATCTACTAACCTAACTCATCTAAATAAGAAATAGAGGAGACTCTAGGTATAAGCCACCTTGGAGCAATATTCCTTTCCACATGTAGACCAGACCTGTGAAACTGCAAAACAAGTTATCTGCTTCCCAAACACAATCGTGGGACAGACATAGCATATCAGTCACAGACATTCCCATTCCAAAAGAAAGACAATAAATGGAATAAAAGAGTCACTGAGGGTTGACTAGAGTGGGCTAAATGGTGACCCTCCAAAAGATATGTTCATGCCTTAGTTTCCAGACCCTGTGATTACTGTCTTATTTGGTAAAAGAACTGGTTTAATTTAAGAACCTTGAAAGAAGGAGCTGTTTGGATTACCTCAGTGGACTCTAAATGTAATCATGTGTATTCTAAGAGAAAGGCAGAGAGGTTTTCAGACAGACACACAGAGGAGAAGACACACAGAGGAGAAGGACTATGACCCCAGGGGCAGAGACTGAAGGAATGAAGGCATAAGGTGAGGAAAGCCAAGGAACGTCTACAGCCTCCAGAAGCTGGAAGAGGCAAAGAACAATTCTCCCAGGAGTGGCATAGCCCTGCTGGCATCTTGATTTGAGACCTCTGTATCATCCAGATCTGTGAGAGAATACATTTCTATTGTGTTAAGCTACCGAGTTTGTTGTCATTTATTACAGCAGCCCCAGGAAATGAATACAGGAGCATTTGAAGTTTTCATAGCTGTTTTCTTGCTCAAGATTGAATTACTTCTCCTTTATGTAATATAAATAATTTTGACCAATAAAATTTTCAGCATTAACATTTATTTCCAAAACATTCATCATTGACGGGCAATAAGAAGGAAAATAATGATTGACAAGGAAGCCACGGACATCCGGGTGTTTTCTGCCATTGTCATCATGGCTGAGAGGATGTTTATTAGTTTGTTGAAAAACTGAAGAATCACGTACTATTTAAGTTCTACTAGGTGTCAAGTTTTGCTTCCTTAGTTGTGTGTAGACAAATTTCAGTATGGAAAAAATCAGTTTGTATATTGTCTCAGATAGGGCCAAGTGAGGAAGGTGGACATAGTGATTTTCACAGACATAATCTAATATAAGTATATAAACAAGTAGGCTTTGGAGGACTGAGAAGGGAAAGGGAACAGTGAACAAACACAGGGGGCCAAGCATCCTCTCTCTCTTCCCTCTGCTACCCGAGACTGGCAGTGTCTGAGAGGCTCAGCTGGCCGAGGTGAAGCTGGCTGCCAGTCCCAGTCCCAGTCCCAGTCCCAGCACCACGAGCCGAGTGTGTGTTGGGGGGGTAGGTTTGGAGCTGAGATGTATAGCTTAATAACCTTCTCAGACGTGGGCACATTATATATAAATGGAGACTAATGCAGTGACCTGTCATTTTAACTATAAAACATTAGTCTTGTTGGCGTCCCTAAGTTCTAAAGCATCATTTCATTCATTTGGAGTGAGCGGAAGGCAGGCTGCCCACCCGTGGCTGCAGCTGGTTATTCGGGAGGAGAGTGGACAGTCAGTACTGCTCCTGTGACTCAGTTGCTGGACCCCTGAGGGGTCCAGAAATGAGGTGTCAGCCCTCCCAGGTCTTTCAGGGCCAATTGGTGGGGGATGAGGTGGATGGAGGGATTCTCTGAAGTTATAAGGATATGGTAGTGGCTGTATTAAAGGAAGATGCTTTTGCACAGAAGGAATAGCCACGACGTTTAGTCTTGAGAATCATTTAGAACTGCTGCCAAGTGTTGCACTTAGTTTTAAAAATGGATGTGATTTGAGGAAATTATGCTCCTGGCAAGCGATTTTACTGGAATCAGAGGGCAGTTTGATATTTTTCAGTTATGTTTCATCTTGAAAGGGGACGTCTTTTTAGTAAAAAAGGTTTGCTGTGGACACATCTGAGGACAGATGTTTTCTTGCCATCTCCCACTGCACAGGGGTCCAACATGCTGTAACTCCTCAGCATATGGTCTCAGAACATACGCTTTTTGTATTTATTGGGTTTCTCAACCTGGACATTTGCCTCTTGCCCCAAGTACATTCGGTGAGGAAGGTGCGGGGCTGTGGCACCACTGAAATCCCCTGGCATCTCTCCAAGGGGGGTGGAGGACTTACATGGAACCCTGGCTCTTTTGTGACCTTTCAAGGCACCAGTACCTACTGGGGTGTCCTGGAAGGTATGGATCTATGGCTATCTGTTAGCTACTCTTAGCATCATTTTCTCCAAAGGTACTCTCCATTATCCTGCTATTCAGGACTCCCCTGAGCATTGGTGCTTTCTGCCATGATTTTATCTGCCTCTCTCATATTTGCATTCTCACTGTGTCTGAAAAGGTTAATTTTTTTTAAATGTCAATTTTCTAGAAAGTGTGTACTCATGGTGCCCACATGAATACCCTCTTCCACCTGCTTAGGCTCTGCCACTCCTCTCTGGGCCACCATGACTACCCCTCCTCCAGACTTCTGGAGCAGGTGCCTACCTTGCTCTGCCCTACCTGTTTTATTATTGAATTCTAAGGAAAGGAAAGGAGCATCATGGAAGGGAAAGGAAGAATAGAAGGAGGAAGAAAAGTTGAATCAGGAAATTTTTAATACGTGTTCACTGGAGGGTTTTTTTTTTCTTTTAAAGAATTTAAAAGGCTGGGGCTAGAGGTGGGAGTAGGGAAATGGAGGAGAGCTGAGATGGGAAGAAAAAAGTAGAGGAACAGGAGGTAACAAAGACCTCCATTGTAGCGAGCAGAGAAAAGAATACAAAGGACTCACTGACAAGCCTTTGTCCACTGTGGACCACCCAATGACATGCTAAGCTAGGGGCAAGTCCCTCTGAACAGAGGTTGGGGGACTCAGATCTCAAATGGGTCCTCACGGTGCCAGGTTATTTCTCCTGTGTTCCTCTGGTATGTCTGCTTTCTCTGTCTTCCTTGCTCATGCTCTGCTGATACAGTTGCCTCTGATACTTCAATAAGAGACACAGAGTAACCACACTGGAACTTTTCAGCAATCACATCACCAACTCTATCCACTCCCCTGCATTGTTTGTACCGTGCTTTTGCTTTGCTGTTACACGGAGTGTCCATGCTCCCACCAAAGTCAAGCACGCCACCCCCTTTGTGCCCTGGATGACCCCATTTTTTGTATCCTCTCAAATCTTTGCTTCTATAGTTCATCCTCCTTTCTTTGATATCATCCATTCGTTTTACTCCCCTCGTTCATCCCCGTAAGGATTCTACCTTAAAAACAGCACAACCACTCCCTCCAAATTCCTCACAGAGGCAGTCCTATTTCTGCTTGTATCTAACACACTCTCAGCTCAGGGATAATGCTGTGTCTTCTGTGACACAATGTGTTTTGACGAGATGCAAGATGTATTGCAAATAATGTTACTGTTAACCGTGGATATGTGAAGATTTGTAATTGACTTACTTAGTTCGAATGGAGTTAGTGGCCCTAGTAGTGTCACTCATTCACTAGCATCCTGATACACTTTCTTTAGTGGGAAATAGGTGAAATGAAAGCTTTTACACTCAGAATAGGATGTGTGCCCTGCACAAGAGCAATTGCTATGACTGAAGAAAAATCCTCGCATGGTTTCCCTAAGCCATTTAATGGTTTCTCCAGCTTCTCATTTGGTGTAGAAAATTCCGTCTTTCACCAAGCAGAAGGTTCCGGAATTTTATTTTCTTAAGGTATTGAGAAGCATTCTGAGAAGACTAATTCACTTTTTTTTAAAGAAAGTGAGGTGACTGGGTGAATATTACAAAAAGTTTTTTTTTTTAATGAATCTTGTACCTTGCTTATTTAAAACAATGCAGTAATTAAGAAGGACTTCAAGTCAAACTGTCAACTGGGAAACAATAGTTGGAACTTAAACCTATTAAACTGTCATTTTCTTACTGACAAATCGTAGTAATTAAAAAGTAAGCAAACTAAGAGACAAAAATAAATTGGAAACCAGCTCTAAGTTTTCTAAAGCAACTACAATAGACTATTGAAGTATTCTCTCCTGAACTAGGATTTCACTCAGTATGAGACCTACTTTTGAACCAGTGTCTTAACAGTGGCACAAACTCATGATGTTTGAAGTTCAAGTCAAGCACAGGACAAGTTGAAGTTCCTGGATGATCACTTGTTTGTGTACTCCTTGAGAGCCAGGGATCAGACAGTGCTGGGCAGTTATTACATGCTCAATAAATGCCTGTTAACTGACTCAAGAATCCAGTCTGTTACAGCTGGCTGAATTCATGATCACCTCTCAGCTATAAACTACTTGTGGAATTCATCAGGTAAGAATTAGGGTAGCCTTTATGTATCTTTTTAATTTTTATTTCTTACTCAGCTTTAACCTCACTTTCTTCTGATCTCCCCTCTTATCCCTGAGGTAGAAACTAGGACATGTAATTCTCCTCACTGTGTAGCATTAATATCAACAGGATTTACAACTTTAAATTTGAGCATCGGTTTATGGATGAAGAAAGAATTGAGAGATGGCAATGCCAAGGTTATGAATGGGCCTTAATTGTCCTTATGTTCAGCAGCTTAGTGTTTGGGGTGAATGATCAGCCTTTTAGAGAATCCTTATCTCATTCTGGGTTAAATGATCTGCTCTAAAGTGCTTCCATGGTCATTGACAGGCTGGGAACGATTTTCCTAGAAGAGAAGACTAAAGGTAAATGTTGATCAAATGGGATTTCGTTCTCTCTTTTTGTTTTTAATTATTCTTGAGGTCACTGAGTACAGAGAAGCCTTGCCTTCTACTGGCAAGACTTTTTATAACAGTTATGCATAAATTTTCTTCGCAACAATTAATCCCCAGTTTCAGTAAGAGTGGATGGTATCTGCTAATGCATGTGCCAACAGTATCTATAAAGGAAGAGACTTCCTTAAAGTGCTCAAGCTCTAAGCATTAACAAAGTATAAGAAGAAAAACTAAGTCGCTCCACTGGCCAACACCCTTGATTTCTTCTTCCCCAAAGAAACTACTCTTATTGTGTGGGCTAAATCAGTAGGTTTGGTAATAGGCTGAGATATTCTACTGAAATGAGAAATGTACCTGTACCACACTGGCTCCTGGTCAAGGCATGAAATACACTGATGAAGAGTGTTACTCCGTAAACACGGACCATGGAGTTTTGGAGGTGGTTTATATCCACTTGTCAGCATTGTTTAGTAATGACAGGGAGACTCGATGATTCCTGCCTGGTCCCAGTGAGACCCAGGGAGGTCTTTGCTCTTGAGGCTGATTATGTAGTAGAATTATGCCTATGCAAACAGCAAAATTAAAAACAAAAACAGCCCAGCTGAAACTCTGGTTTAGGCTTTCTGGTTCCAAAGTGTTCTGTGCACATATCCATGGTTCCTGATCCAAGGGAGAAAGTGCACCCTTACAAAGGAGCCCACATCTAGCCTCCCTGGATTTCGTGCATCTCCTTTGGCTGAAATGCATAAACTTACTCAACACTATTGCTGTATTGTATCTTAAAAAAAATTCCTGGCATTGTACTCTTATTGAAAGGATATCACAATTCTGTAGACATTTACAATGGCTCTACTTGACTTTTTAAAATATTTGACTCCTAATACTTCTTTTTTAAATTTTTAAAATTTTTAAAGATTTTATTTATTTGAGAGAGAGAGTGAGTGAGAGAGAGAACACATGAGCAGGGGCAGAGGGAGAGGGAGAAGCAGACTCCCCTGCTGAGCAGGGAGCCCGATGCAGGGCTCAATCCCAGGACCTTGAGATCATGACCAGAGCCAAAGGCAGATGCTTAATGGACTGAGCCACCCAGGTACCCCTAATATTTCTTTTTTAAAAAAATATTTTATGTTTTTGGAGCAGTTTTAGATCCATAGCAAAATTAAGAGGGAGGTACAGATGTGTCTCATATACTCCAGTCCCCACATGTGCATAGCCTTCCCATTATCAACAGGGACCACCAGAGTGGTACATTTGTTACAGCTGATGAACCTACAGTTGACACATCAGGATCACCCAAAGTCCATGGTTTACCTTAGGCTTTGTTTTGGTGGTGTATATTCTGTGGGTTGGACAAATTGTATAATGACATGTCTCTACCATTATGGTATCATACAGGGCATTTTCACTGCCCTAAACAATCCTCTATACTCTGCCTATTTGTCCCTTCCCCCTGATCCAACCCCTGGCAACCTCTGATCTTTTTATCATCTCCATAGTTTTGCTTTTCAAGAATATCATATGGTTGCAATTATACAGTATGTAGCCTTTTCAGATTGGCTTCTTTCATGTGGTAATATGCATTTAAGTTTCCTCCATGTCTTTTCATAGCTTGATAGCTCATTTCTTTTTGGCATTGGATAGTATCCCATTGTCTCTATGTACTACAGTTTATTTATCCATTCACCTACTGAAGGACATCTTGGCTACTTCCAAGTTTTGGCAGTTATGAACAAACCTGCCATAAACATCCATGTGCAGATTTTTGTGTGGACATAAGTTAACTCACCTGGGTAAATACCAACAAGTATGAGAGCTAGGTTGTATGGTAAGAGTATGTTTAGTTTTGTAAGAAACCGCCAAGCTGTCTTCCAAAGTGGCTGTGCCATTCTGCATTCCCACCAGCAATGAGAGAGTGCTATTGTTCTATATACTTGTCAGCATTTGGTGTTGTCAGTGTTCCAGATTTTGGCCATTCTAATAGATGTATAGTGGTATGTCAGTGCTTTAATTTGCACTTCCTTGGTAACATATGATGTGGAGCATCTATTGTATCCTTCTGCAAAAAACCCTCAAAAACACCATTAAATTTTTAAGCACTGTCATTCTGAGTCCTGTGGGGTCTTCTTTAGCAATTAAATCCTATTTAACTACTGGCAGGTTTTTTTTTTTTTTTGTATCATTGCAGAACATTATTTGTATATCATTTAAAAATTTTGACAAATTATAATTATAACATCAATGATGTTGGATACTTTACTTTTTAAAAAATCATATGAATATGCATATTATTTTTCATTTTAAACTAATCTAGAAGCAACAACAAAAATACAGATATCTTTGGGGTAAATTTTTAAAAATCTTACAACTCTATGTAAAAATTATATTTTTTTACATGAGCTTCAAAATTTGCAGCAAAGCAAAAAGTATGTATTCTTTTGAAATCCATTCCCCAAGATTATATTTAACTTTATTTATCACTAAAGGCTTTGCTTAGGTGAGGTCCTGAGCAATAGCTCATTTGTTCTGTTTTTAATAGACCGCATATATGGTTACATGGTTGGCTGCATTTCATGATTCCCTATTAGACTAAACACCTTTATTTTTTTTTTAAGATTTCCTTATTTATTTAAGAGAGAGTGAGAGAGAGAGAGAGCACGCGAGCAGGGGAGAGGGGCAGAGGGAGAAGGAGAGAAAAACTTTAAGCAGACTCCTTACTGAGCACAGAGCCCCATATGGGGCTTGATGGGGGCCTCCATGCAGGGCTCAATCTCACAACCCCAAGATCATGACCTGAGCCAATACCAAGAGTCAGATGCCTAACGACCTGCACCACCCAGGCTCCCCTAGACCAAACACCTTTAAATAGTTGTCTTGCTTTGTCAGGAGCCAGGGTGATTTGTCTCTGGGCAATGGAGTCTGAGAGTGAGATAGGACCATCCTAGCCCTGAAGGAATGTGCAGTATTTGAATGGTACGGTGGATAAGTGGTGGGTCAGGAAACTGAAAATCAACTTGCACAGGGCATATGGAGACAAATCCCAGCCTCCATTACTCTGTGGTGTGGTGGTGTAATAGCAGTTCGTTTAGTTAGGGTCTTTTCATGATTCCAGTGCAATCATATCTCACAGTAAAGTATTGGATCTGCTTGCTCTTATTTCCAAAAGTCTCTTGCACAGTATTGTTACTTTGGACTTAGCAAACATGGGATTTATTAATGAATAGCTTTTTAGAATCAAATCTGTGGAAAGTAGAGGAGCATGAGGGGGGTGTACACACACGTGTGTGTGTTTATCCCCATACCGTGTAAACTTGCTCACACACCTGCTATTGTCTACGAGAGCAGGCTTACTCAATTTTTCTCATTTTTAATATTTTGCATTGGATTAGCTTTTGAGTTTTAAATGTTAGAATGCATTCATGGTTTAGTTGGCTTCCCACAGCACTTCTGTCCTGTGGATCAATGGAACTCTTCTTATGTGTATAATAAGATCTCTTACCTTTAACAATCCTTTTAAAATGTCTCTCTCATCTGTCATCTGGGCTATTTAATAGTGTCTATTGTACTGTCATATGCATGAACATGGATTCAGGAGAATTGTCAGTCTGACAGAAGCATGAGTTGAGACCCCCTGAAGAGCTTCACAATACCATTAGAAGCCGAAGGGGCCGTGAGGGTCTTAGGGCAAATTTGGGAGTCATCCAGCATTCATCAATAGGGTGTAGCAGAGCATATCAAAGACTGATGGAGGGAATGACAATTTTGTTCTGTTGAGTCTTTGTTCAGTACAACTGCACTGAACTTCTACTTGAACATCTGCTGTCATGGTTACTTCTCACTCTGCTCAGGAGAGTTTGTGAAACACAAGTGAGGGTGAGTTTCCATTCCTTCCTTTATTTATTTTTAAAAGATTTTATTTATTTACTTATTTTTTTTAAAGATTTCTTTATTCATTTTAGAGGTAGAGAGAGTGCGCTGGGCGGGGAGCCCAGCATGGGGGCTCCATCTCTGACTGGGAGATCACAACCTGAGCTGAAACCAAGAGTCAGGTGCTCAACCAACTGAGCCACACAGGCGTTTCCCTACTCCTTCCTTTAGCTACTGTCAGCTCCAATTCTTTCAGGATGCTGACACAGACAAGGAATAGAAGAAAGCGTTGAAAACAGAGAGGTAGTAGAAATCATGCTTACTTAGGCAACCAGAAAATGCCCAGACCATTCAGGAAAATCGTGCTTTTCCTTTAGGTCAACAGAACCCAGTTGGTAAGAAATTTAAGCAATTCTCTTTCCATAATCATTAACATCTGGCTTTGAGTTCGCTGAAATTCTTCAAAAAATTTCAAGCGAGAATATCTAAAATCAAGAGAACTTTTAAAAGACAGGATATGAAAAACTGATACAAAATATATCAGCTTTATGTTTATCCGTCTGTGTTATAACATTGAATAGGGGTAAGACAAATAGGAAAATCATAATTTGGAAATTTATTAAGAAGTCTGGGGAGTGCATTTTTGTTTAATGTTTGACTTTTTATCTATCACAATACAGCACAGAATAAGACTCAGATAGCCTAGATCCCTGATATGAAGTATATGAAATAAAATTTAAGTATCTTCCTCTCACACACACACAAAAACATACAAACACAGCCTTGATCACCAACAGTAAGGATACCAAAACAAAAACAAAATGAAATTAAGCAAAAAACCCAGAAACATACAAAATATTTTATGTGTGAATTATTGATATTGAAGGCCCCCTGTCTTCAATATAAGTGTTTTAGAGTAATGAAAAGTAACTTTTTCTGTGCCTATCATATTTTAGGGACTATGCTATGTTTTACTTACATTTCTTATTATTTAATCCTTATAATGACCATATAAATCTGTTATTCTTACCTTTGTTTTACTCTTGTGAGAAAACTGACATATTTAGAAATTTAGACATTGTATCAAAAGCAACTGCATTCTATCGTGCTACCTCATTCTCACCCTTCTCTGTCTTCTTAAAAGAATGATGGTTTATTTTTCACATAACAAAAAGTCCAGAGGCAGGCAATGGTGGATGTTGGTTCCGCAGCTCAGCAAGTCAGGGCTAATGCCTTTGCAAATCCCTTGGCCATTCCTTCACGGTTGCAATCTGCAATCTGGAATCTGGAAAGGAATGGGGCTCAGCATGCAATGTCTATTCCTTCTTGTAAGGAAAGAAAAAGTTTTAACATAGATACTACTGTCAGATTCCTGCTTACTTAAAAAAAAACTTTAAGAAAATCATAAAGTATGATTTTGCAACATGCAAGAAGGTACCTATCGTGGATTTATAACTCGTGATTAGGACAAAATGAACACCTCAAACAAGAAAGAGAATACTCTCAGCGTCCGAGGACTCTCCCCCTTGCATTCTCCTTGATCACTACCATTTCCACTTCCCCAGAAGGGACCATTATCCTGACTTTTATAAAAATCATTTTAGTGCTTTTTAAAATTATTTTATCCCCTAAATATGCAGTAAATACTATAGATTTAAATTTACAACTTTTGTGAACTTTTAAAAATAAATGAAACCATTCTGTATTTATTATTTTCAGTCTTTTTTCCTTCAATATTTTATTTTTCATATGCATCAGATTTATTCCCTATCAATATGGTTTGTTCATTTTCATTCCTGTATAATAGTCCACTGGTATTAATGTACTTCAATTTATCCAACATATTGTTGAAGAACATTTAAATTGCTTCAAGTGTTTGGCTAATGCTAACAATACTCTAGTGAACATTCTTATTAATGCTTCTTGTTGGACACGTGAATACATTTCTATAGGACATTTACAATTGTATATTGAAGCTGACTCACTCCTACTGGCTTGCAGGGGCTGATTGTGCTCACTTTTCCCCAAATCTGGGTTCAGTAGCATTTTGTTCGTAGTTTGGAATCAGCCATGGCAGGAGTATTTACTCCACAGAAATTCATAGAAATCTCCATAGAAATCAGCAAATACTACAAATAAGAAATCCCACCCCCCACCAGAGAGCTAAATATGAAACATTTACTAGCACAACATCACTGGGTGTTTATTTAGGAATGGATTTTCCTAGTCATAGGTTATGCATATCCTTCACTTTTAGCATATGATGACAAACTATTTTCAAGGAAGTTGTACCAATTTATATTCCCATCAGCAATATATGTAAGAATGCATATTTTTCCATATCCTTACAATCCTTTAATTTTACACATTCCAATGAGTGTGTAGTTGCATTTCTCTGTGTTTTTAATTTGCATCTCCCTAGTGACTAATAAGTTTAGAGGCCAGTTGGATATATTCTTGTGAAGTTGGATATATACTTGTGTTTGTCCAAACCTTGTTGCAGTTTTCATTTGGTTGTCTGTCTTGAGAAATTAATGTATAGGAATTCTTTATATATTCTGGATATGAGTCCTCTATTGGGTTTACATGTTGCATATATTTTCTGCCTTGAGTTTGCCTTTTTTACTCCAATAATGGAATCTTTTGATAGACAGAAGTTTTAAATTTTAATGTAGTCCAATTTATCATCCCTTTCCTTTATGGTTAATGCTTTTTGTGTATTCTTAAAGAAGTCCTTCCCTACTTTGGAAGCTATATTGTTGTTTCTTACATTAGATATACAATTTTCTTGAAATTCTTTTTGTTTGTTTGTTAACATAAGTGTCAAACATAAATTTTTCCATATGTATATACAATTGCATCAACATCATTAATTGAAAAGATTCTTCTTTTCTCACCTTTATAACAAAGGTACAATCTTTGTTGTAAGTCAAGTATTCACATATGCGTGTGTCTGTTTTTGGACTATCCATTTTAATTGATCTGTTTTATTGATCTGTCTTTCCTTGAGGTAGTGCTACATTGTCTTAATTAGTGTTACTTAATATTAAGTCTTAAAATCCAGTAAGCAAATCCTCTCATCTTGTTCTTCTTCAAGAATGTTTAGGCTACTCTTGGCCCTTGGCCCTTTACATTGTGAAAAATTAATAAAAGAAAACTTCGTTAAAATGGAGTTGGAAGGCCAGAAGGGGGAGTTCAAAAGGGAAGCTGTATTACTCAATGTCAATTACAGGAAGAATTATAAATTGTAGACCCCAATGAAGAAAAGTCAAAAGGAAAGAATCATCAGTTACAGGCCCCAACAGGAAAAGATGTACATTTCATCTCCTACAGGATATAGACTATACTTGCAACTCAAGCAATGAGAAACCATCATCACTCTGAACTGTTGCTTTTCTCTAAAGACTTTTATTCAAAATAAACCCTTCAAACTTCTTTCTTTTTTTCCATACGATAATGTTCTTCTCCTTTGTTTTTTGGACTTGTCCATGGTTTTGTCATAGAATGTATGTCCAGAATGGCAATTCTCTGCTATTTCTGAATAGACCCATTTTTATTGGAAAAATAACCAGATTTTATTTTCCAGGTTAACAACATTTATACAGAAATTTTGGAATCCACTTGGGAATTGTCAAATGTCAAGTTTTAATCTCTCTCTTCTCTCTCTCTCACACACACATTCACACACACACACACCCTCCCTCTCTTACACCTCACACCTGTTAGTTTGGGATTGAGATTTTAGAGGATCTGTAGATTAGTTTGGGGAGGACTGATATTTTCATATTTAGTTTTTCTGTCTATAAATCTAGCATATCTTCAATTTATGAGTCTTCAATTTCTTTTCAATAATGTGTTGCACTTGTCTGTGTAGAGATATTTATTTTCCTTCCAGGGAGTATGTACTTTTTGATGCTATTTCCAATATTGGAAAATACATTATTTTCTGACAGTTGGTGAAATATAGAGATGCAAATTATTTTTTCTTGCCTCACCACGATGTCCAAGACCTCTTATTTATAGAACTTTTTAGATATTTCTATTTTCTCTTTGAGTTTATTATTCTAAGAGAGTTGCATAGTTCATTGATTTTTCTGCTTATTTTCTAATGTATGCCATTTACCAACATGGACTCTCTGTGAGCATTGATTTAGCCACATCCTACAGGTTTTATATGCAATGTCTTTATTATGATTCAGTAAAATATATTTCTGTTTTTCACTGTGATTTCTTCCTTGACCCATTAGTTATTTCTATGCACATTTCTTAATTTTCAAACATGTTGGTATTTTTCAGTTACCTTTTTATTCTTGCTTTCTAGCTCAATGGCATGTGGTCAGAGAACATATTCCATGTAATTTAAATACTTCTAAATTTGTTCAATTTTTATAAATATTGCTCTGTGCTTGAAGAGAATATACATTCTTGTTTGGTGCATTGTTTAATTTCTTGTATACTTATTTAACAAAGTTTTGGAAGAAGTTTGTTAAAATATCATACTATAATTTTAAGGTATCTATTTCTTTGAAAGTTTAAATTTATATTTTTCAAGGCTATGTTGAATTTTTGTATCTTTCTGGTGAATGAAATCTTTTATTATTTGGGAAGTGTTCTTCTTTATCTCTTTGTTTTCCTTTTCCTTTCTTTTCTTTTCTTTTTTTTTGCCATAAAGTTTACTTTGTCAAATATAAATTTACCTATAAAAGTTTTCTCTTGGCTAGTGTTTGAGGGCATATAGTTTTAATCTTTTGAACATTAATGTTTTTGTATCCTTGTATTTTGGATGTGTCTCTGTTAAATAGGGTAACTTTTAGTTTTGATTTTATCTGATCTTCTCTGACAATTTATGTTTTTTTTAAATAGGAACAATTATCGCATTGACATTTAATGTAATTACTGACTTGATTTTTTTGAAATCTATTGACTTCACTATATGTTTGATGTTGTCAGTACTGTTCAGTATTCTTCTCTCTGTTCTTTCATCTTTTTGATTGGTTAAATGTTTTTATTGTTTCATTTATTTCCCTCTGCTGGTTTGGAAATTAAACTCTCTTTTGCTATTCTTTTAGTGATTTCCTGAGAAATTACACTGGCACCATTCACTTATTAACATCTGATATTAACTGGCGTTTTTTTGTTTTCTTAGAAAATTCATCCAGTCTATAGAATATCTTTTAGCATTTCCTATGTGCTGGCGAAAAAGGTCCTTAGTTTTTTTTTTTTTTTTCCATCTGAAAATGTATGTTTTGCTTTCATTCTTAAAAGATACTTTTGCTAGATACAGAACTCTGAGTTGGCAAGTTTTTAAAAAGCACTTTGAAATATTGTTCTGTCTTCTGTGGCCATTATTTCTGATGAGAATTCAGCACTCCTATGAATGATTGTTCTCATGTATGCTATGTATCATTTTTATCTGACTTTTAAAATCTTTCTTCACAGTTTTTATTTTAAACAATGTGACTGTATTTTGCCTATGTGTGATTTTCTTTGTATGTTTCTTCTTGTGGTTTGATGAGCATGTTGAATCAGTCAATTTATTTGTCACTGAGTTTCGGAAATTTTCAGCCATTATATCCTCAAATGTTTTTTCTGTTTTATTCTCTTTCACCTTTTTTTTTTTTTCTTCTGGGTTTCCAGTTTCCTATATATTAGACTTTTTGTTATTTTCCCACAGATTCCCCAAAGGGTTCTATTTATTGTTTAAATTTTTTTTTTTTTTTTTTGTTCTTCACATTATAGATCTATCTTGAAGTTAATTGACTCTTCCTTGGGTCCTTTCCCACAGAATGTGCTATTCAGCCTATTAGTAAACTTTCAATTTCGTATATTGTATTTTGTGAGTCTAGAGTTTCTATTTGATTCCCTTTTTATACCTTCTGTTTTTCTGCTGAGATTTTTTTGGAAGATTTATTTACTTATTTGAGAGAGAGAGAAAAAACACAAGTTGGAGGGACAGAGGGAGAGGGAGAGAGAAACTCAAGCAGACTCTGTGCTGAGTGTGGAGCCCAATGTGGGGCTTGATCCCAGGATCCTGAGATCATGACCTGAGCTGAAATCAAGAATCCAGTGCTTAACTGACTATACCACCCAGGCACCCCTCTGTTGAGATTTTAAAGTCTTTTTATTCATTATGAACATCTTTTTCTTTACATTATTGAGCATAGTTATAATCACTGAGTTAAAATCATTTAAAAATAATTCCAACATTTCATCATCTCATGGTTGTCTTTTTTAAAAAATCTTTTCCATTGAGAATGGGTCTCACATTTTCCCATTTCCTTGTATTCTGGATATTGTGATTGATATGTTGTAGTTTCTCTTTATTTTGTTGTTTCCCTGAAGATTATTGACTTTATTTAATAAGGTAGTTAAGTTGGAAAACTCCCTCTTTAGCTGTGGGCAGCAGCTCATATAACAATTCATTTTTTTTTTTATTCTTAGATGAACTTTTTTTTTAAAGATTTTATTTATTTATTTGACAGAGAGAGAGATAGTGAGAGCAGGAACACAAGCAGGGGGAGTGGGAGAGGGAGAAGCAGGCTTCCCGCTGAGCAGGGAGCCTGATGTGGGGCTCGATCCCAGGACCCTGGGATCATGACCTGAGCTGAAGGCAGACACATAATGACTGAGCCACCTAGGTGCCCCCTTAGATGGCCTTTTTGAAGTCTGCTTTCATTGGTGTGGTTCAGGGGTCAACCAGAGATTTGAGCAGTGTTTGTATACAGAAATTATGTCTAATTTTTTTCTTGCTTGCTTCTTTCTGAGATTTCTTGTCTATAGTCACCCTAAATTCTTTCATCTGGTAATCTGAGAGGCTACAGATTATATATTAGAGTGTTAGCTGTCCGCCAAGTCACAGTTAGGGTTCTGCCTTAGTACTAAAAGCTCAGATCAGAAAAGATCAGAAAAGATCAGGAAACTTACCCATTGTTATTCCCTTATTTCAGGTGTCCTTCCTTGTAGCATCTGCCTATTTTTTGTTTGCTCTTTGGTGCTTTTAGGTACCTCCTTTTTTGAAAACAAAATCAGTGTTCATAATTGCTTTTTGGCTGGCGGGTTGATCCAATTAGAGCTAATCATCCAATACGAGAATTAGAACACAGTGGAGAGGTATTTAAACTATGTTTCTAATGATTCTAGTATCTTGATTACCTTGCCTATTTTTATTGTATTTTTAAGTGATTAAAAAAAATCTTTGGGTCTTTTTGATCATTCTAATTTTTGATTATGTGCAAGACATTCTATTTGCAACATTATTTATAAAAATGATTTAAGACCCAGAATAATCTGACTTCAGAATTTCTGTTAGGGATCACCTAAAATAGATTTTAAGATTGAGATTTGAAGTTGAGTTTAAATCCATATGAATGCCTGGGCACTTATGGTTTATCTTTACCTCTGGATGCAGATCTTTAGGAGCCCAAACCAAAATGAGAGAGTTTCACCAAGGCTTCTCCAGACTGCTACGTCTGACTTTATATTGTTGTCCTGTAAAGTTCCCCAAAGTTTTGCTTAATCTCATAGTGTTTTAGCTGTTCTCTCAGGAGTTAATGTCACTAATGAAAGAGATGCTCCATAGGCCCAGTGTTTACTTTATGGCCTCCATTCCCCCTTGAATTCTGGCCTGCGACTTCTTCACTTTTTTTTTTTTTTGTTAGATCTTTGACACTCTCAGATTGCTGTTCTCAGTAAGATAGTTGGTCTGAATAGCAAATCCATCATCACTCCCCCATGTTCTTTTGAATACCTCCTACTGTTATATATTTAGGAACTACATATTTATTGAAAAGATAGCTGTATGTTCTCTCAGGAGGTGAATTTAAATGGAATACATGAGATGTCTTTTTGAGAACTTACATGGCATGTGGAGGGAATGATTGAACTTAAATGAAATGATTATGTTCCTTTTCTTCTATGTGAAAAACTAATCAAAGCCTATGTATCAATGAAAGTATTATATTGAGCTTACTTAAACCCCTTGGTTTATCAAATGTTTTCCTATTCCTTGTTAAGTGGAATGAAATATTTTAAAAAACAAATGGTACACCAACATATTTTATTTTACAATTGTGTAACAATTATTTCAGAGCATTTGTTTTTTTCCAGGCAAGTATAGATCCTGGTGAACTTCCTTTTGTATTGCTCCTCAATTCCATGGATTTTTCCTATCTCATTTAACTACATTTGCTATTTTGTGTTCTTACTGTTCTCTGTGCATTAAAATGTACATAAACACTATACAGTTATATCTAAGAGTTTGTAGCTTTTCTTCCGCAACTGCTGTTATATATTTAAGATTATCAAAGATACATGTAGATCTAGTTTCTTCATTTCCTGATGTATAACATTATGCTGCATGGGTGAAGGAGTATATTCATTTATTGATTTAATCCCTATTTACAATTTACAGTTTTCTAATTCTTTAAAAATGATTTATTTGTTTTTATATTCTCTTCACATACACTTAGGTTTCTATAGGGAAAATACTTTGAAGAGAAATAACTGGGTTAAAGGCCATGGGTATTTTCTATAGACATTGCTAGATAATTGTCCAATACCTCTATAAAATGATGGTTAGAATTAATTCTCTGTAGAACTTCTTTTAGCACATTCAGGCCAGGATGTATATTGTCAAAATTTTGTTTTTCCCAATCTGACAAATATGGAATGTTATGTAGATGTAATCTCACAGATTAGTAAAGCTGATGGGCTTTTCATGTGCTTGTTTGCTATGGTGGATTTTCCTTCTGTAAATTGCCCCTTCATAACCTTTGCTCTTTTATCTACTTAAAAGAATATTGCTTTATAGTTGTTAATTTTACATCATGGATACTGAGCTTTTACATATTGCGTATATCTTTTCCCATATCAGTCTATAGCTTATTATTAAAGTTTATTTATGGTTTTATGTATTTATGTATATTTTTTTCTTGTTTGTTAGCAGGTTTAATTCCTAAAGGACTCTTTTTTTATGTATGTATGTATGTATGTATGTATGTATTTATGCCTAAGAAGAATATTTAACTTTGATATATCCAAATTTTGTTTTAAACATTTGTTTATTTTAGAGAGAGAGAGAGAGAGAGAGCTGGTGGGGAGGGGCAGAGGGAGAGGGCGAGAGGTAATCTCAAGCAGACTCCCTGCCAAGTGGGGACCAATGTGAGGCTCAATCTCACGACTGACCCTGAGATCATGACCTGAGTTGAAATCAACCAATAGAGCCACCCAGGTACCCCAATATAGCCAAATTTTATCACTTTTATTTCTTGGATAGTGTGTTTAAGAAAATTTTACTCTTCCCATCATACAGAAATCTTTTCCTAACACTCTATGATATTTTTTTCTCAAGGCATGCTAAACTTTTTAAAAATTGCATTGAGGTATTTTTCCATTTGGAATTTATTGTGTTTATGGTTCTTTGAATGTTTGAGAACTATTTGGAGTTTAGTTTTCAATATGGAAAGCCAATTTTTCCAGCATCATATATTGAATAGTTCATCTTTTCTTCTCTGATTCTGAATGTTACCTCTGTATTAACAGTTTCCATATGTGCATGTGCACATGTGTGTATATGTTTGTATGTCTTTTGGCTATTGTTTGTTCTATTTCCTTACAGTTAATAATTACAATATTATATAATGACTTAATAGCTTGTAGGTTAAATCCATCTCTTTATTATTCTAGGAAATTTTCTTTTCTATTCTTTTCTATGTACTTTTTAATCTGAGCATTTGAAAGATTTTTATTGTAGAAGTAAAATAGAGATTCAGAAAACCACACAAAATAATTGTATAGCTGAATGAGTCATTAAAAGGCCTGGTAACTACTACTAAGGTCAGGAAATAGGTTTTTCTAAACCCCAAGACACCTCTATGTATCCTTTCCTTATTACAGTCCTCTCTCTCTTCCCCAAAATATCAACTACCCTGACTTTCATAGTAATCATTTTTTTGGGGGGTGTTCTTTTTGGTTTTATCACTTAATTGTGTCACCCAATTCCTAGACACTATAATTTAGTCTTGCCTAAATTTGAGATGTCTTTAATTTTCCTATTAAATTACAGGTTTTCCCTGCATCCTTTCTTTTACCTAGAATTTGTTTGTTGAAGAATCTGAGTGTTGCGCCTATAGCATTTCCCATGAATTGACAGATGGGTCCGGGGGCTGGATCAGACTTAAGTTTAATTCATTTGACACAACTCTAAGGAATATTGTGTTCTTTCATCAGGAAGCATGTAACACCTCTTTGTGTCTCTTTTTGAGATAAAAGCAGCTGTTGATGCTCAAAGCTTAGACACATTAATTTATTGGGGTGTGCAAAATGATATTATTCTATGTCTATTCTTTCTTTTTACTTATTGTTGAAATACTCTTTATGATATTATCCTCATCTACTATTTGTTACCCAGATATATAGTTAGATAGGAGAGGCAGTATGTGTTTATTCTTTCTCTTTATTTACCAGTTTTCAAGACAGTGAATAGCTTTCATATCATTCTCCAAAGAGGATCAATTACTTTTATTTTTTAAATCATAATGAATCCATAGACTTACACATATTTGATAGATTTCAATTTATTAAATTAATAGTTTTTTGAAAAGTTTAAGTTGTGCCATTTTTGACCCATATGAATCTCCTAAAAATGAATTTCTGATTGCTTTAATATGGACTTATTAATTTCTAATACATTTTTTTACTATTTGGTATGATAAAATTTTTACACATTCATCTTTTACATTTTCTTATCCAAGAATCCCTGGTTTCCTTTAGTGGGAAATGTATTTCAAGAGCACAATCTGGATTCAAGGAATGTCTTTGCTAGGCTGGTCATTCTTTTATTTTTTTAAAGATTTTATTTATTGGGGCACCAGTCATTAAGCATCTGCCTTCCGCTCAGGTCAGGATCCCAGGGTCCTGGGATCGAGCCCCGCATCGGGCTCCCTGCTCCGCGGGAAGCCTGCCTCTCCCTCTCCCATTCCCCCTGCTTGTGTTCCCTCTCTCGCTGTGTCTCTCTCTGTGAAGTAAATAAATAAAATCTTAAAAAAAGATTTTTTATTATTTTTATTTAATTTATTAATTATTAATTATTATTATTTATTAGAGAGAGAATGAGCAGTGGGGAGGGACAGAGGGAGAGGGAGAAGCAGACTCCCCACCGAGCAGGGAGCCCCATGCGGGACTCAATCCCAGGACTCCAGGACTATGACCCCAGCCAAAGGCTGACGCTCAACCGACCGAGCCACCCAGGCGCCCCTGGTCATTCTTTCTAGGTCTCTTTAGTGGACAGAACTAGATATATATGAATACATAATATTTTAAAAATAAAATATTTATGAATTCTTACTGATACTTCCAAGTCAGAATCAGAATTACAGGGCAATTTATTACCCTCTTCTGTATTACATCTGTATCTCCTTTCTTCTACACTGAGAATCCTGATTCTCAAGGACTGAGGAGGATAATATAATTAGAGTATCCTATAATCACTCATTTATTTTAATCCACAACATACATCAGTCTCAAAATAGTAATGCTAATACTACCAAAGAAATTACTGGTTCATTTTTAATATGCTCTTCTCATTCTTTACCCACATTTTTTATAGTTATAATACATCTGCATTCTCTGAGCATATAGCCATTTCTTACTGTTCTCTCTTTTGTTTCACACTGATTTAGGCTTAGTTATAACTAGTCATTATGTATTTAATGCTCACTATCAGGTCTTATGTTGATACTTTTCTGGACATTTTGGTTCTCTGAGGCTTTTTCTCTACTGGAGTCCTCAGGGAGTTTTCATAAGACTAATATTTTTCTTGCATCCTGATAAGAGGTTGTCTGTGGCTTTTATATTCCAAAGTCAATTTTGCAAGATGTAGAATATTTGACTCACTTTTCCTTTTCCTGAGTATCTTAAATATTATGCATTTTTTTCCCCAGGTAAGGTATCACAGTATTAAAATCTAATCTCATCGATTGATTTGCAGATGTTGAACCAAACTTGCAGCCCAGGGATAAATCCCACTTGGTCGTGGTGAATAATCCTTTTAATGTACTGTTGGATCCTATTGGCTAGTATTTTGGTGAGAATTTTTGCATCCATGTTCATCAAGGATATTGGTCTGTAATTCTCCTTTTTGATGGGGTCTTTGTCTGGTTTGGGGATCAAGGTAATGGTGGCCTCATAAAACGTGTTTGGAAGTTTTCCTTCCATTTCTATTTTTTGGAACAGTTTCAGGAGAATAGGTACTAATTCTTCTTTAAATAGTTGGTAGAATTCCCCTGGGAAGCCATCTGGCCCTGGGCTTTTGTTTGTTGGGAGATTTTTGATGACTGCTTCAATTTCCTTAGTGATTATAGGTCTGTTCAGGTTTTCTATTTCTTCCTGGTTCAGTTTTGGTAGTGGATACATCTCTAGGAATGCACCCATTTCTTCCAGATTATCTAATTTGCTGGCATAGAGTTGCTCATAATATGTTCTTATAATTGTATTTCTTCGGTGTTGGTTGTGATCTCTCCTCTTTCATTCATGATTTCTGGTCATGGGTATTAAAGAGGGCACGTTCTGCATGGAGCACTGGGTGTTATGCACAATGAATCATGGAACACTACATCAAAAACTAATGATGTAATATATGGTGATTAACATAATATAATAATTATAAAAAATAAAATTTAATCTAATTTTATTTCCCTTGTAAATCAGGTGCCAAAGATTTTTTTTCTATTGCTTGAAAATCCAGTGATGTTACTAGATTATATCTTTGTATTAGCTATTGTGGGTCAGTATTTTCACATTTGCTGTATGTTGTGTCATATGTAACTTCAAATTTTTATTTATTTCAGCTAAGTTTTCTGAGGAACAGTTTTTAGTATTTGTTTTGCTTCTTTGTTTTGGTTTTCTTCTTTAGACATTTTTATTATCTATATACAAGATTGTCTTTGCCTTTGTCAATGTTTGTCACTTTTTCTCGAGTTAATTTTTTCCTTATTTCTTTTTGATTTATAAAACTTTCCTCCTTTCCCCCTATTTATTTCTCCATTAGTTTGGCTTTCGTTTCTGAAATTTAATTTTTTAATAGTTTTTTTTCTAGGTTCTGTGACCTCATTTTTGAATTCTTATAGCTCTAACTTATGTTGTTTTTTTGTGTCTTACATAATTTTATTAATTTTTTTACTCTGAAAGAGACTATAGTTTTTATCTGTTTTGTGGGCATCTCTTTCTGACATCTTTTCATTATTTGTTGAGGTGTTACTCTGCTTTTTATTCTCTTTTATCTTATATCACCTTTCTATAGAATTTAATCTTAATATTTATCTATTGTTAATTGTTATATGAAATTCCTTTTCATATACTTTTAATAGGAGGCATGGTTTAGGGTAACTGTTCCTAACACAGAGATTTTTTGAGCTCTGGATTTCCTTTGATAATGTTCATATTTTTGATAACATGTTTGTAGTTATATTCCTTGATGTTTTTTAACTCTTGGCATTGTCTATACCACCCCCTTTAGTACCCCAACCCCTACCACATTCATGCTTACTTTTTGTCATCCACCCCTCTGTGTAGTTATAATTTTGATTAGTTCACTATTTTGTAGTTACATTATGATTACTACAAAAACTCTGGTCACAGCTGAGTCATAAGTTAGAATATGATTTCTTTCCCTCTGATGCACATTCTTTGTTTTCCCTGAATTGGTGTTTGTCTTTTTTTTTTCCCACTTGCTTTGCTCTCTCTCTACCCCAATCCTCCCTAGTTGTCTATTTTTTTCTCAATACATCAAAAACATATCAGATGTCCTGTCAATTGTGTCTCCTCATGCATTCCCCCAGAGCTCTCTGATCTGTCTCCATCTGCACTGTTTTCTAAATTTACTGCACACCTGTCTTCCTCAGATCTCTCCCCACCACTTGTATTAGTTCTTAGGGATGCTGTAATAAAGTACCACAAATTTGGTGCTTAAAAAAAAAAAACAGAAATTTATTCTTTCACAGTTCTGCAGGCTAGAGGTACAAAATCAATATGTTAACAGGGTTTTTTTTTTCTGGGGTCTCTGAGGGAGAATCTGTTCCATGCCTCTCTCCTTGTTTCTGGTGGATGTGAGCAATCCTTGGCATATCCTTCTGCATAGTCTTTGTATCTGCATGTGTTCAACTTTCCCTTTTATTATAAGGGCATGAGTCATATTATTAGGAAGGTGCACACTTCCTAAAGTATGCTCTTTCAGACGCTTATTAGGGCCCATCCTAATCCACTATGACTTCATGTTAACTTGATTATTCCTGCAAAAGACTCTATTTCCAAATAAGGTCACATTTTCAGGTTTTGGTGGTTAGGACTTCAATATATATTTTTTAAGGGGCACAGTTCAACCCATAACATTCATCTTAGGATGTCCTTTTCACTTTTTCTTGAAGTGAAGCCCCTGTTTCAACGATCTCATGTCTTCTTAGCATACCTTTAACTTTTGTGGGTTACATCCTCCACTAGTTGCCTAAAAAAGGGAGCAACAGAAGTTTTCATTTTTTAGTTTTTAAAGATCTCCTATATCTTAAAGTATCTTTACTCTGCTGCTTGAATAGCTGTTTATTTGTTATGGTATTCTGGGTTAAAAATAATTTTTCCTTAGAATTTTGGAAGCATGTCTTTATTGCCTTCCAGCTTTTAGTATTGCCTTGTAAATTCAAGGCCATTCTGACTCTTGATCTTTTGTATGGGAACTGTTCTAGCTTTCCTCTGGACACATTTAGTATCCTCTCTTTATATATATTGTTCAGAAAATTACATGATGATATGCCCTAATTTGTCTGTCTATTTTCATCTATTGTACTGGGAGGGTGATGGCCCTTTCAAAATAGAAAATTACTCTTTTAATTTTTCAATTCTCAGAAATTTTCCTGAATTATTTCTTTAATTCTTCCTGTCTTCTTCTTCTTCTTTTTTTCCCCCTATTCTTTCTCTCTGGAAACCCTATTATTTTGGTGTTAACTTTCTGGGCCAAACCTTTAATATTCTTTCTGTTTTCTCTGTTACTTTTCATCTCTTTGTCTCTTTGCTTCCTCCATTTGTTCTTATGTCAAGTTTTTAATTTCTGCTAACATATTTAATTTTTACAGAAAGCTTTCTTATTCTCTGACTATTCCTCTATTATGAAGAAGCATCCTGGCCTTTTCATTCATTCATTCAGTCATTCATTCATTTATTCTTTCAGCAAATATTTTTTGAGTGCCTACTATATCCCAGGTACATGTTATTTCAAAAATTGTTATATACTTGTAATGCATAAATAAACAAGGCAAAGATATTGCCCTTCTATAATGGGGCTTGTATTCTAGCAAGGAAATGACAATAACCAATAAAGGTAATTAATGACTAAATTATGTAGTGTGTTAAGTTCTGTGAAAAAAGGTAAAGGAGGGTGGAATCAATTGAGATTGCCAGAAGGGCGGTGGATTGCAGTTTGAAGTGGCATAATCCAGGTCAGCCTTATTGAAAAGATGACATTTTCCATAAGGATAGAGTTGAAGGAATGAATTACATGTGTATATGTGGGGAGAGCATTTTTAGCAGCCTGAACGGCCAGAACAAAGCCTCTCTGTGGGAGTATGTTCTTCAGGAAGCAGCAAGGAGGCCAGTGTGGCTGCAGAAGTGTGAGTAAGGAGGGAGAGGTCAAAGAGAAGGGGCCCTTGTAGGCTGTTGTAAAATTTTTGACTTTTACTATGAATGAGATAGGGAAGTTTTAAGCAGAGTAATGGCATGATTCAAGGTTTTACTGGAGTGTGATCACTCTGGTTGCGGTGTTGAAAAAAAGACTCTGTGGGGTGGACAAGTGTAGAAGCAGACTGATCTTTTTGAAGATATTTTATATATATATGAAATAAACACATGCCCAATTGGAATTAGTCTTGAATATGATAGAATACATTTCATTCACAGATCTTTATGACTTGTTTTCATTAATTAATCAGAATAGTCTTGGGTTTGTGGGAGATAATTAAGTACCTAGATACTGCTGGATTTATCAAGGGATATATCCTAGTGAATGGTCTTGTGTTATTTTACTTTGTTTTTGAGCAGAATATTTTTACAGTTCAGAGAGAATTTTGCATCTCTGAAATTATGATGCAAGTTAGTCAGAAATGTTATTAGATAAATTTCATCCTACACATAGATTATGGACCTAAGTACAGTTTTTATTTTTATTTTTAATTTTTACTTTTTTATTTTATTTTATTTAAAATCAATTAATTGGGGCGCCTGGGTGGCTCAGTTGTTAAGCATCTGCCTTCAGCTCAGGTCATGATCCCAGGGTCCTGGGATCAAGCCCCACATCAGGCTTCCTGCTCCACAGGAAGTCTGCTTCTCCCTCTCCCTCTGCCCCTGCTTGTGTTCCCTCTCTTGCTGTGTCTCTTTCTGTCAAATAAATAAATAAAATCTTAAGAAAAAATAAAAATGAAATCAACTAATTAACATATGGTGTATTATTGGGACGCCTGGGTGGCTCAGTCGGTTAGGCGTCTGCCTTTGGCTCGGGTCATGGTCCCAGGGTCCTGGGATCGAGTCCCGCGTCGGGCTCCTTGCTCGGCGGGGAGCCTGCTTCTCCTTCTGCCTGCCTCTGTCTCTCTCTCTCTGATAAATAAATAAAAAAAAATCTTTAAAAAAATAAAAAAACAACATATGGTGTATTATTAGTTTCAGAGGTAGAGTTTTGTGATTCATCAGTTGCATATAACACCCAGTGCATCATTACATCTCCTTACTGCCTATCACCCAGTTACCCCATCCCCCCACTGACCTCCCCTCCAGCAACCCTCAGTTTGTTCCCTACAGTTAAGAGTCTCTTATGGTTTGTCTCCCTCTCTGATTTCGTCTTATTTTATTTTTCCCCTCCTTTCCCCTATGTTCATCTATTCTGTTTCTTAAATTCCACACATGAGTAAAATCATATGATAATTGTCTTTCTCTGATTGACTAACTCCACTGAGCATAATACCCTCTAGTTCCATCCATGTTGTTGCAAATGGTAAGATTTCATTTTTTTGATGGCTGAGTAGTATTCCATTTTGTGTGTGTGTGTGTGTGTGTGTGTGTGTGTGTGTGTGTGTGTGTGTCTCACGTCTTCTTTATCCATTCATCTCTTGATGGACATATGGACATCTGGGCTTTTTCTTTATTTTAGCTATTGTGGACATTGCTGCTATAAACATTGGGGTGCTGGTGCCCCTTCAAATCACCATGTTTGTATCCTTTGGATAGATACCTAGTAGTGCAATTGCTGGGTCATAGGGTAGCTCTATTTTTAACTTTTGGCAGGATATAAAATCAATGCACAGAAATCAGTTGCATTTATATACACCCACAATGAGACAGTAGAAAGAGAAGTCAAGGAATTGATCCCATTTACAATTGCACCAAAAACCATAAGATACCTAGGAATAAACCTAACCAAAGAGGTAAAAGATCTGCAGATCTGTACTCAGAAAACTTACAGAACACTTATGAAAGAAATTGAGGAAGATACAAAGAAATGAAAAACATTCCGTACTCATGGATTGGAAGAACAAATATTGTTAAAGTTTCTATATTACCCAAGTCAATCTACACACTCAATTCAGTCCCTATCAAAATACCATCAACTTTTTTCACAGAGCTAGAACCATCCTAAAATTTGTATGGAACCAGAAAAGACCCTGAATTGCCAGAGGAATGTTGAAAAAGAAGAGCAAAGCTGGTGGCATCACAATTCCAGACTTCAAGCTTTATTACAAAATTTAATCATCAAGACAGTATGGTAGTGGCACAAAAAGAGACACATAGATCAGTGGAACAGAATATAGAACCCAGAAACGGACTCTCAACTCTATGGTCAACAAATCTTCGACAAAGCAGGAAAGACTATCCAATGGAAAAAAGACAGTCTCTGCAACAAATGGTGCCTAATTACAGTTTTTAAAGCTCATCTTCCTGCATAGACATGGGTTCTTCCTCATTTACTCATTTACTTTTTGTTTGGGTCTCTGTCTTCTGCATTAGAGGTTTTCCACAATTGTTTGTGCTGACTGCAAGCTCTGTATACTTGGGAGACATTGGGAGGTTGTGGATGAACCATGGGGTATTTTGTTGGCTAGTTAATTGGGAAATCTCTTGAGGTCTTTTCTTGATCTGGTCAGATTTAGTAGGAAGAAGTTCCCATTTGCCTGCCCAGAGTATGTAAGCTTGACTACTAGTGTTCAGGGAGGTGAATTAGAGAATAGAGCAGAGACTCTGAATCTCCTTGATCTTATATGGTAACCTCACCCTCAACCATTCTTCCAAATCCATGATGCTCTTTTTGGCTCTCTCCAGAGAGTAGAGCTCCATTCTTCTGCTAGAAGAGGGGAGTGCTGGTTATCCAGATAAGGGCATCCTTGGACCTGATTACATCTTAAACCTTAAACTATTCCTTTATTTTTATAGCCCCAATTTTACCTCTACTTCCACTCAGTGTTGAACTTTTTGAGGGTTGTGCTATACAAAATGGGTTACATATCAACTTTCCATAATGTTCATTGAGGATTTTGCTTTCCCATGTGTACTAACTCACTTACCACTCATCCTTATACTTAAATTTTGTTGGTATTGTCTCTTTCTCCATTTCCTTTGTTTTTATGGTATAATTCCTTTAAATATATTCCTATGTCATTATTTTCACTTAAGAGAGAGTGGAGTTAAATGTGTATGTCCAATCTGCCATATTTACCCTGGTGTGCCTCCTTTACTTTTTTCAAGGTATGTTGGCATATACTCTGATAATTTTGTGAGATATCCTTATCACCTTTAGGCAGGTATCCTTATCATTCAACAGGTGGGAAAACAGAGGCACACACAATCCAACAGAATTGTTGGGCTTGACAGTGATAAAACTGGATAAGAATGAGGAGTTTTGGACTTTTAGAGACTGGTTTTCCACTTTTCCACACTGGTTGCAAACCAGATAGCTACTGGGCAAAGAAACAACAAAGAACATATTTAGATTATCATTCTTTTGTTACATTGTGCTGATATCAGCTATATCACTTCCCAAATATCTGTCGATGTATCCACTGCATCAAAACAGCATGAGGTGTTTATTAAATCTATATGATCTCAGATACCACAACAGACTTAAGGAGTTGGAATCTTAGAGGGAGGGCCTACAATACTGGTATATATTTTATGTTTTGTTTATTTTATGTTTCCTGGGTGCTGAGGTGCAGGAAGATTTAGAACCCACAGAACTAGACTTCCCTAAAAAATGACTCTTTTGGCTCTCTGTGAACTTGGATTTGTTTTTCTGTGCTTCATTTCTCCTTTAATTCTATTGTCACATGGAAGGTAGAAAATGTTTCTAGTGTGTGACTTTAGCTTATCTCCTGCAGCTGCTTATTAAGTCTCACAATAGCAATGGGTATTCAGGTATAATATTCTTTTTTTAATTTTAATTTTTTTTTGATAGAGAGAAAGAGTGCATGTGTGTGAGCTGGGGGGAGGGGTAGAGGGAAAGGGAGAAAGAGAATCTTAACCAGGCTCCATACTCAGCATGGAGCCTGGTGTGGTGCTTGATGCCATGACCCCAAGATCAAGACCTGAGCCTAAAATCAAGAATCAGATGCTGAACTGACTGAGACACACAGGTGCCCCAGGTATAATATTCTTCTAATTAAATTTTGGAGGATAAAATCCAAAGAATTTCAGTCTCATACATAGAGTTGTTGCTCAGCACATATAGGATTTCTCAAGTAGGTTCTACCAATTAGAACATAGGCAGTTTACAAAGACCACTTATGACTGACTACTCATAGAAACTTCTAGAATTCTGTAAGGTAGTAGCTTTTGATCACAAATGATTTTAGAAAATTTTTAATCTAAATGTGTTAGATGTCAAGTAAGTTGTGATGTTTATTTATAATAAGAAATATATATTTGGTCTTTATCCTCATTTCTGGCACACAGCTTCTAAAACCTTTGGCAGTGAGGGAAGCAATGAAAGTGTCTTTTGTTATGTTAATGATATGACTTTTGGACTGCACCTAAGGATTGGGACGAGTTTCCTGTAGAACCAACCATATGATTAGAGGGTTGGAACTTTTCAGTTCCACCCTCTGACCTCTGGGGAGAGAGGGATTGAAGTTGCCAACACCATTGATGTAATCAACCATGTCTATGTAATGAAACCTCCATCAAAAGACAAAAAGACTAGATTTGGAGAGCTTCTGGGTTCATGAACATGCAGAGATGTGGGGAGAATGACATGCCTCGAGGGGGCATGGAAGATCCTTGCCCTTTCCCCATACCTTGTCTTATGCATTTCTTCTACCTGGCTGTTCCTGAATTATAGCTTTTTATCATAGACTGGTAATCTAGTAAATAAAATGTTTCCCAGAGGTCTGTGAGCTGCTCTAGCAAATTAATCAAATGCAAGAAGGGGTTTTGGAAACCTCTGATTTATAGCTAGTCAGTCAGAAGCACAGGTAGCAACCTGGGCTTGTGACTGGTGTCTGAAGAGGGTGAAGGGCAGTCTTGTGAAACAGCTCTCACCGCGAGGGGTACGTCTCTATCTCCAGGTGGAGAATATCAGAATTGAGTCAATTTGAAGGACACCCAGCTGATGCAGGGGATCCACCGTCCTCACATTGGAATTGGGCTCAGAACTCTTTAACCTCCCAGATTTTGAAGGGATCATAATTCATTAACTTTCCCGTAATTTGATACTGATTACTAGAAAGTTTAGGATATGTAAAATAATGCGAGTGAAAAGAAGAGTAGGTGTGAGATACTGTAGTGGAAAGGGTGCATATTTTAATGAAAATGATACTAGGAATGTGTTTCATACCTCAGGACTAAGAAGAGAACTCATGCTACATCTAGGTTGAGTTAAGGAGAAAGAAAAACGCTGAATGCTGAGGTGGTTTAAACAATTTTTTTTCTTAATTTTATTGCAATTGATTTACTCTGGAGACCATATCGTCGTTGAGTTCTTTTTAAAAACTTTTTGTCTTTCTGGAAGAACGCACAATAAACTTGATGGGATGGAGGTGAGAGGTGGTCTGAAACTTTCTATTTAGACCAAGAGTTTGACAGATTTTTCTTAAAGGGCCAGATAGTAAATATTTTAGGCTTGAAGGCTCTAGGTTCTCTGTGGCAGCTACTCAAGTTTGCCATTATGTGAACTTTGCCACAGACAAAAAAGTAAACAAATGGGCATGGCTGTGTTCTGATAACACTCTATTTATAAAAATAGACAGTTGTCCGAAGTCTTAGTTTGCCAACTCTTGCTTAGAATCTTCTGAATATAAGGACGCTTTTTTTCATGTACATGTATTTTAGTCAAATTTAATTAACTTAAATATAAGAATGATGTATTTGACCGAAAGATAACTGAAAGAAAGCACCAATCTTTTATATCAGATAAGAAAGAAGGTAAAAAAAAAATCTGTTTCTAACCAAGTTTGCCTTAAGTTACTAACAAGTTCTGAGACTACTACAAAAGTCACAAATTTTGTGATGGATTGTAATGCAGCAAATTACAACTAGCTTTGCCTATCTACTTGGCTTTGAGATGATATGTCTTGAATTTTTATCTCAAAAAGAAAAACCCTCAAAAAAGTTAATACTTAATTAATGTTTTCTAGTATTGGTAGTTTTATCTAATATGTCATTCAAATGATTTAAAGAAAAAGTAGCTTTAAAAGTTAATAATGAATTTGTATTTTCCATTCCTGAATTTTAATACTATTTCAATCAGTTTTAAAATTTTGTGGCAAGAAAATATTTTCAGGAGGAATCTAATCATCAATTTGCTAAGCTGAAACCAGCACAGCTGGTGGATGAGTGTTTTAATGTATTTCTAGATTAAGCAAGGCAGTTTAAAGAAAACATCATGCAAAAATTCAATCTGCTATGGGTTTAAAATAAAGTCTTCATCTGTGTTGCTGCAGAAAGAATAGCTACCTTATGTTTTGTCATATTGTAGTGGATTTTCTTTAATGAAGCATATATCCCCCAAAGCATTATAGTGATATTTTGTGTTTGTCTTGGTCTACACTAATGCAATGGTTTAGATTTAGTGAACAGAAGAATGGATTTTACTCTTAGTAATGCGTTGGCAGGTTTTCTTTCCTGAAGTTGTAAATGAAAGCAGTTCACACACATTTAGGAGACCTTTGCTATTGATTTCAATGGGCTCTCACAGCAATAGTAATGCTAATGTCTTGGTTTTTGAAAAATTACAAGAGGTTCTCACAAAGAAAATCCTTTATAATGTATTTCTTTAAAACCAGAGTGCAGTATGATTCAAGATTGAAAAGGCAAAAGAATATCTTTCTATCCATCTATCATCTACCTATCTCCCCTTATTTTCATCTGTTCTTTCTTATAAAAGCAGTAGCATATTGTATCATTGTTCTGTATCTTACTTTGTCATTTACAATATGTATGTGATGAAAAATCAGCTGTGATTCTTTTGTCTCTCTTTCATAAGTGATGAATATGTTTCTCCCATCTGCTTTTTCTTCCCATTACTTTGGTTTTCATAATTTTACTAATAATTTCCTATTCATATTTTTATCAAATTTGTAAATATTTGGCTATTGTCTTTTAAAATGTTTCTTTAGTCACATTCTCTCTTTCCTTTCCTTCTGGGATTTCAATTATGTTCAAATTAAGTGCTTAGTATTGTCTCAGACACTGTCATTTTTTTCACTGTTCTGTTTTGATTTTGATATTTATTATTCAAATTAAATATTCAAGTTTACTGATTATGTTTCTTCTGCTGTGTCCAGTGTGCTGTTAAGTCTACTGAATGCATTTATTATTTATTATTTTGTATTTTTTGGTCCTACTATCTAAATTTATTATTTTTGTTTATAATTTGTTTTTCCCCATCTGTTTATGCATGTTTTCATATTTTCCACTAGGTTTTGAAAGATGTTTATTATGGTTATTTTACTGTCCGTGTCTTATAATTCTAATATCTGTAGTATCTCTGGGTCTGCTTCCACTGACTATTTTCTTTCATTTTCTTCCTTCTTCAAATATCTTGTAATATTTTATTGTATGCTAAATAGTATATGTAAAACAATATTAGAAACTCAGATAAATTTTTACTCCCTAAAGAGGTAACTCCCTTCTCCCATAATGAAGTGTATTTGCAGAGCTAAATCGATTCAATTTGTAGTTGAGATAGGTCTGGGTTTTGTGGCAGCTTTATTTTGATTCAGTTCCTTCGAAAATATTTTGAGGGTGAGTTCAGGATTTAATTTGACTGTGTTTTTGTTATTCTATCCAGAATGGATTTCTCTTTATCCCAGAGCTCTACTAGGAAGAAACAAAGCTATGAATATCTCCTCTCCTAAGACGAGCACATCACTTTCTGGAATTAATTGTTTTAGATTTCTTTGTATCTTCAGCTCTCTGATTTTTTTTTAATTTAATTTAATTTTATTATGTTAGTCAACATACAGTACATCATTAGTTTTTGATGTAGTGTTCCATGATTTATGGTTTTCGTATAACACCCAGTGTTCCATGCAGTTCGTGCCCTCCTTAATACCCATTACCGGGCTAACCCATCCCCCCACCCCTCTCCCCTCTAGAACCCTCAGTTTGTTTCTCGGAGTCCATAGTCTCTCATGGTTCGTCTCTCCCTCCGATTTCCCTCCCTTCATTTTTCCCTTCCTTCTCCTAATGTCCTCCATGCTGTTCCTTATGTTCCACAAATAAGTGAAACCATATGGTAATTGACTTTCTCTGCTTGACTTATTTCACTTAGCGTCATCTCCTCCAGTCCCATCCATGTTGATGTAAAAGTTGGGTATTCTTCCTTTCTGATGGCTGAGTAATATTCCATTGTATATATGGACCACATCTTCTTTATCCATTCATTTGAATGGCTGTTCTCCTTGTGAGGGTCAGGAGCAATGGTCTCTGGATTAATCGGCTAGGTCCACCATAACAAAAACCACTGACTGAATGGCTTAACCAATGGAAATTTGTTTCCTCACTATTCTGGGACACGGAAGTCTAAGATCAAAGTTTTGGCAGGATTGGTTTCTTCTGAGGCCTCTCCCCTTGGCTTGCAGATGTGTCTTCTCCCTGTTTTTTTACATTTTCTTCCTTCTCTGTGTATCCGTGTCCTAAATTCCTCTTCTTTGTAAAAAATTTTTTTTACTTTTTTATTATTTTATTTTCATTTTTTAAAATTTTATTTAAATTCAAGTTAGTTAACATTAGTGTATTATTAGTTTCAGGGGTACAATTTAGTGATTCATCAGTTGTATATAACACCCAGTGCTCATTACAGCAAGAGCTCTCTTTACCCCATCCCCCTACCCACCTCCCCTCCAGCAACCCTCAGTTTGTTCTCTATGGTTTGCTTCCCTCTCTGTTTTTGTCTTATTTTTTTATTTTTCCTTCCCTTTCCCTATGTTCATCTGCTTTGTTTCTTAAATTCCACATATGAGTGAAATCGTATGGTATTTGTCTTTCTCTGATTGACTTATTTTGCTTAGCATAATACTCCCTAGTTCCATCCACGTTATTGCAATGGCAAGATTTCATTCTTTTTGATGGCTGAGTAATATTCCATTGTATATATGTACCATATCTTCTTTATCCATTCATCTGTTGGTGGACATCTGGGCTCTTTCCATAGTTTGGCTATTGTGGACATTGCTGCTATTAACTTTGGGGTGCATGTACCCCTCTGAATCACAATTTTTCTATCCTTTGGATAAATACCTATAGTGCAATCGCTGGGTCATATGGTAGCTTATTTTTAACTTTTTGAGGAACTAAATTCCTCTTCTTACAAGAACACCAGTCATTTTAGATTAGGGCCCACATTAATGGCTTCATTTTAACTCATTTGCCCATTTAAAGGCACTGTTTCTAAATATGATCATGTTCTAAACACTGGGAATTAGGACTTCAACAAATAAACTTTGGGGCAAACACAGTTCAGCCCTTAACAGTCTCTTTGCAATTGTCTATCAATCTTTTAATTTTCCTCTTTCTGAATCACTTTGTTTTAGGTGATTCTCTTATGTACATCATAAAATTGGATTTTACTTTGAGTACTAATATGACAATATTTTTATTTATTAGATAGGTTTACTAAATCTATATTTGTTGATATGACTGATAAATTTGATTCTAGGTTTATATTACAAATATATCACACGTACGTTTGTTAGTAGATATGAAAATATATATGAGAAGAGTGAGGGATTTTAACAATGACAATGATACCTGCTTTTATCTTTTCTTTCTTCTTTTCCTCCTTTCTATATATGAATTTTTGGAATGTTTTAGAAGGTTTACATCTTTGTTATAGTGCTTACTATACCTTGCTTAAATAATATAAGCAGTGTCCTTTATTTACCCTGTGACTATGATGAACAATAAATTTAGACTAGAAGCTTTTCATCCCCCTTCCCTTTTCTCTCTCCTGTCATTGAATTTTAGTCAATGGCATTAGCTTGTTTAGTTAATGGTGTTGATATTTGTACTTTCAAATATACTAAAGCTTTTTCAGTCAAATAGTGTTTTTTTCCAAGCCATAGCTTTGTGAGACAGTGAAGGAATTTGTTTCCTTCCTCTCTCTCTTTTCACTGAGGTTTTATTTTGTCCTATTTTCATAGGTTTTTAAAAATTTTATTTATTTTTTGACATACAATATTATGGAGCCATAAGAAGGATGTGACCTTGCCATTTGCAACAACATGGGTGGACCTCAAGGGTATTATGCTAAATGAAATAAGTCATACTGAGAAAGATGTGATTCCATTCGTCTGTGGAATGTAAGAAACAAAACAGATGAATAAACAAACAAAAAGCAGAATTAGACCTATAAATACAGAAGACAAACTGTTGCCAGAGGGAAGGGGGTGGAGGTATGGCAAAATGGGGAAAGGGGAGTGGGAGATACAGGCTTCCAGTTATGGAATGAATAAGTCATGGGAATGAAAAGTACAGCAAAGGGAATATAGTCAATGATATTATGATAGCATTGCATGATTACAGATGGTAGTGACACTTGTGTTGAGCATAGCAGGAGTAGAGATGTTGAATCACTATGTTGTACACCTGAAACATTGTGTGTCAACTATACTCAGGTTAAAAAAAAAGATATCATACAGTATTTGTCCATCTGTGTCTGGCTTATTTCACTTAGCATAATGTCCTCGAGGTTCATCCCTACTGCTACAAATGCCAGGATTTCCTTCCATTTTAAGACTGTCTAGTATTCCATTATATGTGTATACCACTTTTTAAAAAAATTCATTCATCTCTCAGTGGACATTTAGGTGCTTCTGTGTCTTGGGTATTGTTAATAATGCTGCAGTGAACATAGAAGGGCAGGTAACTCTCTGAGATGCTGATTTCAACTCCTTTGGATGCATATATTCAGAAGTGGGATTACTGGATCATGCCATAGATATATTTTTTAATTTTTTGAGGAAACTCCATATTGTTTTTGCATAGTGGCTACACCAATTTACACTCCCACTAACAATGTACAAGGATTCCCCTTTCTACATATTTTTGCCAACATTTGATACTTGGAAAGATTTCAGGCTTCTTAAATTTGTCGACTCATTTTGTAACCTAGCATGTGATCTATCCTGGAGTAAGTTACATAGGTGCTTTAGGGGAATATGTATTCTGCTGCCATTGGGTAGAATGTTCCATATATATCTGTTGATCAATTGCTCTATAGTGTTCAAATCTGCTGTTTCTTTACTGATTTTCTGCCTTGATGATGGTTCATTACTCTGAATGGGGTATTGAAGTCTCCTACTTTGCATTGCAATTTCTCCCTTTAGATCAGTCAGTGTTTTTTTTTATATGCTTAGGTGCTGTGATGTTGGGTTCATATATACTTATAATTATTTTGTCTTTCTGGTGGATTGACCCTTTTATCATTATGTAAAGACTTACTTTACATAAAGTCTATTTTATCTGTTTTAAGTGTAACCATCCTTGCTTTCTTTTGGTCACCATTTGCATGGAGTATCTTTTTTCATCTTTTTAGTTTGAGCCTAGTTGTGTCCTTGAATCTAAAGTAGGTCTCTTGGCATAATACCTTTGTATATATATATATATACCACATCTTCTTTATCCATTCATCTGTTGATGGACATTTTGGCTCTTTCCACAGTTTGGCTATTGTGAACACTGCTGCTATAAACATCGGGGTGCACATACCCCTTCAGATCCCTACATTTGCTGAGTGAAATAAGTCAGTCAGAGAAAAACATGTATCATATGACCTCACTGATATGAGGAATTCTTAATCTCTGGAAACAAACTGAGGGTTGCTGGGGTGGTGGGGCGTGGGAGGGATGGGGTGGCTGGGTGATAGACACTGGGGTGGGTATGTGCTATCTATGGTGAGAGCTGTGAATTGTGTAAGATTGTTGAATCACAGACCTGTACCTCTGAAACAAATAATACATTATATGTTAAAAAAAAAAAAAAGAAGATAGCAGGAGGGGAAGAATGAAAGGGGGGGGGAAATTGGAGGGGGAGATGAACCATGAGAGACTATTGACTCTGAGAAACAAACTGAGGGTTCTAGAGGGGAGGGGGTGGGGGGATGGGTTAGCCTGGTGATGGGTATTAAAGAGGGTATGTATTGAATGGAGCACTGGGTGTTACATGCAAACAGTGAATCATGGCACACTACTTCAAAAACTAATGATGTAATGTATGGTGATTAACATAACATAATAATAAACAAAAACATAAAAATAATAAAGTAGGTCTCTTGGGGCACCTGGGTGGCTCAGTTGGTTAAGTGTCTGACTCTGGATTTCAGCTCAGGTCATGATCTCAGGGTCATGAGACTGAGCCCCATGTCGGGTGATGCACTCAGTGTGGAGTTTGCTTGAGATTCCCTCTCTCTCTCTCTCTGCCACTCCCCAGCCCCACCCTGCACTCTCTCTCTCTCTCTCTTGCTCTGTCTCTCTCTCAAAAAAAAATAATAAAGTGGGTCTCTTGTAGACAGCATGTCTTTCTATCTTGTTTTATTAAATCCATTCAGCCACTCATTGTCTTTTGATTGATTAGTTTAATCCATTTATACTTAAAGTAATTATTGATATGTAAGGACTTATTCTTGCCCTTTTGTTAATTGTTTTATTTTGCAGTTCTTTTGTTCCTCACTTCTTTTCTTGCTATCCTTCTTTGTGATTTGATGATTTCATTTTTTCTCTTTACCTTTTTTTGTATCTACCATAGGTTTTCACTTTGTATCTACTATAGGTTTTTTCATCAATACTATGAGGCTTGCATAAAACTTTTTGATATAAGTTTCATTTAAGCTGATGACCATTTACCTTCAGTTGCGCACAAAATTCTACTAGTTCTCTCAGAGTGAAAATTCAGTCTTATTCAATGAGTAGCCTCTATTTATTCAGCTGATAATTTATATTCTAAAACAAATTTTTAAAGTCCTATATCTTACTCTTATAAGTAAAATAGAATTAAAGGTTAAAAACTATAAAATTAAGTGTGTGAAAGAAAGCCATATGTATTGATGTCATCTGATATATAAAATAAATATGAGCTTTTTCTTGTTTTATTGAAAGAAACCCTCTACATGCTTACTCCTCCCCCACTTTATGATTTTGATGTCAGAATTTACTGTTTTTCCTATTGTGTATTCATTAACCAATTTTTATGGTCATAGTTAATCTTAGTGCTTTCATCTTTTAACTTTTATAATGGATTAAACATGATTTACTCAACATTTTTACAGTATTGCATTATTCTGTATTTGTCTATATATTTACCTTTCCCAGTGAGACTTATACTTTCATGTTTCTCTTTATTCTTTATTTTTTTTTATTTTTTTAAAGATTTTATTTATTTATTTGACAGAGAGAGACACAGCAAGAGAGAGAACACAAGCAGGAGTAGTGGGAGAGGGAGAAGCAGGCTTCCTGCATAGCAGGGAGACCAATGTGGGGCTCAATCCCAGGACCCTGGGATCGTGACCTGAGCCGAAGGCAGATGCTTAACAACTGAGACACCCAGGTGCCCCTCATGTGTCTCTTTAATATACTTTCATTTCAACTTAAAAAATTCACTTTGACCTTTCTTGTAAGGCAGATCTAATTATAATAAAACTCCCTCAGTTCCTGTTTTATGGGAAAGACTTTATCTCTCCCTCATTTTATTTTTATTTATTTATGTATTTATGTATGTATGTATGTATGTATGTATGTATGTATGTATTTATTTATTTTTTTAGGGAGAGTGCATGCAAGCAGGGGGGAGGGGCAGAGGAAGAGGGAGAGAGAGAGAATCTTATGCAGGCTCCATGCTCAGCCTGGAGCCTGACATGGGGCTTGATCCCATGACCCTGAGGTCATGACCTGAGTCAAAATCAAGAGTTGGACACCTAACCAACTGAGCGACCAGGCATCACTCTTCCTCATTTTTAAAAGATAGTTTTTCCAGGTATAGTATTCTTGGTTGGCAGGGTTTTTGTTTGTTTGTTTGTTTTTTTAATTTTAGCACTTTGGATATAGCATCACATTCTTTTTCTGGGCTGTAGGGCCTCTGCTGCAAAATTCACTGATAATCTTATGGGGGTTCCCTTCTATATAATGAGTCATTTTTCCTGATTTCAAAATTTTCCCTTTTTCCTTGACTATTGAAAATTTAATTTTATTGTGTATCATTGTAGATTTCTTTAGTTTTAACATCTTGGGGTCCTTTAGGATTCATGAATTTGAGTGTCCATTTCTCTTTTTAGATTTGGGAAGTTTTTGCTTTTATTTCTTTAAGCAAGATTGTACCCCTTTCTCTTTCTCTATGCCATCTGGGACTCCCATAATATGCATATTGCTTGTTTTGATAGTATCTTATAACTCCCATAGGTTCTTGCACCCTTTTTTATATTTTTTTCTTTTTTGTTCCTCTGACTGTAATTTCAAATTATTTGTCTTTAACCTCACTCATTCATTCTTTTGCTTTATCAAGTGTGTGGTTGAAGATCTATATTGAAATTTTCAGTTTAGTTATTGTAATCTTTTTTTTAAATTTTTTTTTAAGAATTTATTTATTTGCGAGAGAGAGAATGAGAGACAGAGAGCATGAGAGGGAGGAGGGTCAGAGGGAGAAGCAGACTCCCTGCTGAGCAGGGAGCCCAATGTGGGACTTGATCCCAGGACTCCAGGATCATGACCTGAGCCGAAAGCAGTTGCTTAACCAACTGAGCCACCCAGGGACCCTAGTTATTGTACTCTTTAGCTGCATAATTTCTGTTTGCCTCTTCTTTATGGTTTCTATCTCTTTGTTGAACTTCTCATTTTACTCATGTATTGTTTCCTTGATTTTATTTCACTGCATATCTGCGTTTATGTGTAGCTCACTGATCTTTAAGGCAATTATTTTGAATTCTTTTCAGGTAGTTCACAGACCTCCATTTCTTTAGATTTGATTATTAGAGCTTTATTTTGTTCCTTTAGTAGTTTCAGGGCTCCCTGAGTTTTCATGATCATTGTAGTCTTGCCTTGATAGCTATAAATTTGAAAAAGTAATTTTTTTTTTCCAGTCTGTACCTACTGGCTTTGGCAGGGCAAAACCCTCACCACTTAGTGAATTCTTACAAGGCCAGCTGGTAGAGTACATGGATGGGTCTGATACTGGTGTCTGCAGGGTAAGCAGACCTGGCATTAGAGTCTGCAAATGGGTGGGCATGTTGCTAGGGTTCACAGGAGGGTCTGATGTTGGGGTCTGTGGGTGGGCCAGGTGCTAAGGTCCATGAATGGGACTGACGCTGTTATCCTGGGGGTAGACCTGGAGCTTGGGTCTTTGGTGAAGTTGAATGCTTGCTTCGCTCTCTTTCCCCCCTAAGAGAATTCCCAGACCAAGGGGATCTCTCTTGGCACTGTACTATGCACCTTTGAAGGAGAGGTAATACAGGTAAAATGAAACTGTCCTTCTCAGTGTCTCTTTAGTGCATCTCTTCTCATTTCTGTGCTCCTGTTTGCCGGATTTTCTCACCTGGATTCCAGTGCTCTTATGAAAGTATTTTTGTTTATATCTGGTTGTCAAAATGGTCTTTCTCTGGAAGCGTGAAGCCTGGAACCCTCTATCCTTCTGTCTTGCTGATATCACTCTATTTTGTGCTATTTTTAAATTGCCAGATCATATTTAACATTTGCATGCTTCTTTTCCCCTAATCTCCATATTTTAGTCTCAATTTTATTGTAGAATATAATTATTGTGAATCATTCCTTTTAGCAAAGTTTCTCCAATAATTTCTTCATTGAATAGAGATTGTTCTAAAATAGATTTCCAAGAAAGGACAATTGGTGAAATAGTCCCTTGGTTCCTTAATGTTCAGAAGACGATTACCTATATACTTAAAGGAAAGCTTAGCTGAAAATAAAATGTTCATCTTACACTTTCTTTTTTTGAGTAACTTGTAGGTATTTCTCCCTATTTCTTGGTGTTATGTCGCAGTGAGAAATTTGATGTCATTCTAATTTTCTATCATTTATGCATGTCTTGATTTGTTTGATAAATGTCCAAGTGATCTTTCTGTTTGATTTCTAATAATTTTACTGGGGAACATCTTGGTGTTAGCCTGGATGTTTTCCCAGGTACATAGTGTACCATTTCAGATACATGTTCTTCATTCAGTGCCTTATTATTATTATTATTATTATTTAATGCACAGATAATTTTCTTAATGAAAGTTTCAAATATTTCTTTATTCCATGATTTTTATTTTTAATTTTAGGGATTTAAATATATGTGGGATCTCCTTTCCTTCTCTTTTATATCTATCTACTTCCCTTGAAAATTTTCTTCTCTTTTTCAATATGTTTTATTCACATTTCTCTTTTTTATATTCTGTCAATTAATGATTTTTTTCTGTGGTGTCTATTTTCTGTTATGGTCTTTATAATTTTGTCTTTATTTCTAAATTTTTTTTTCAGTTTCTTTCTTGAGTTCTGCATATTTTATGGTTCTTTCTTCTGTGAGTCCTCTATTTCTGTTTTGCGTTCTTTCACAACTGCTATTGCTTCCTGAAAGATTTTTTTTTTAAGTTTATTTGGGAATATTATATTAAAATTTTCATCTGCTTCAAAACGAAATTTTTGATGAGTTTTCAGCAGTTGTTATAAAATTTAGTTACTTATTTTCATCGTCTGCTTGTATGGAACCAGACCAAATTTTATTTTATGTTATGCATTTTGAATCGGGTAGATTTTCCTGATCTGGTAATGAGAGGTTATTTTAGGATGCATTTGAATTGGAAAGGGGCTTTATTCAAGGCTTCTCTCCTCTGTAGCTAGAGTCAGGTATTGAAAATACAGACTCTTGCTCTGGATCGCTGGCCCTCAGAGCCAGATATGATTTAGCAAGGCTCCTTCCTGCCTTTATTATTTGTTTTACCCTGATCTCCTCATAGCCTTTAACTGACAAAGTGAGGGACTTATGTAAGTTGTTTGGCAACATTCATCAAGATTTCTCTTTACTGCTCTTATGACCCCAACAATACTATCCTGTTTATTTGGGGAGCTGCTCTAGAAGTTTCTGTTTACTGTAAGGCCCTCTCCTTCTGAAAGTAGTTATTTGTGGGAAATTTCTGAGGCCTTTCTGGCCCAACACTGCACCACTTCCCATTTTATCCCAGAGTCCCTTTCCTCTTCCTCTAGTTCTGTCCTGGTTGGTTGTGTTAAGTAGTACTTACCCAGAATCTAGAGTTTATTGATATTCTGTTTCCTAGTTTAAGAAAGATGGCCATCTGCCAACCAAGAAATGGGTCCTCACTAGACTTTGGGTCTGCGAACACCTTGGTCTTGTACTTTCCAGCCTTCAGAACTGTGAGAAATAAATATTTGCTATTTAAACTATCTTATCCAGTATTCTCTTAGATCAGCCCCAAAAGATTAAGACAGAGTTTAACAGCAAGTGGTGAATCAAACAATCTATTTACAGCCTTACTATACTTGATGTTTGATTTGGTATTTTGACCTTTAGTTCTTGAAATTTTTATTAAAAAATAAAAAGTTGAGTTAACATTGCCCTATTGTGTCAAATGACTAAGGACACTGATAAAAATATTCTCAAAATAAAAACGTATAATGTTGTAATTTTAGAGACATATGTAGACATTAGAGTCAGACAGAACACCTGGGCTTCAATCCCAGCTCCATCATTTACTGCATGACCTTGGGCAAATTAATTAACCTCTCCGAGTTCAATTACCTCATTTGTAAAATGAGGATAATAATGCCTATCTCCTGTGTTATTAAGATTAATGAGATAACTGATATCACAGTGCATAGTAGCTCTTTTGGGCTTTGTGATTTAATAAGTGACAGAGGTCTTGCTTGACCTTCTTGGCAGTTTTTAACCATGGTGATGTAGGCACCATGAACACTGGATGTATTATTTTTCATGTTTATTGAATGCCTTTTAGATGTTAAGGTACCACTGTAGATGCTGATGATACAGCAGTGAATCAAAATATATGAAAATGTCTGCATTCATAGAGCTTACACTTGTAGGACAATATTTATTTTTTGTGAAACATCCTCAAGTAAAAATATATGTTTATTGACTCACAAATTAAAAATACAAAATTCAGACATAACTGGATCTATGTCTTCAAATTATATTATTATGTTTCTCATTCTTCATATTTGAGTTTTACTCTCTACTAAATCTCTCTATTGATATCATTTATAGGCTAGCTCTCCCCACATGATTAAAAAGATTACTGCCAGCAGGTTTAAACTTTAGGGTTCTTATACTTAGTGACCTCAGAGGAGCCTTGTAGATGGCCTCTGATGGGCCCTATGCAGGACATGTACCTTCTTTGAACCATTTTCTGAGAAATGGAATACTTTGAATGATTTGTTCTGGCTGTGGTCCCCTTCCTGCACTTGGGGTACAAAAGGAAATACAGGAGTTGGGGGTGTGTTTTCACTTTAACCTCATGAAATTAATTTCTAGTAGGAAAGAGGTTTACTTTTGGAGAAACCTTGAGATAGACTGTCAAGTGGTTACAGTTTAGTTTAAGTGCTAAACTATGTGTATCAAAGTTAGAGGAGGTTGATAGAGTAATTTATATTGGGACTCTGAAACTCTTGATGCTAATTCTTTGGCAGTTGTTAGTGGAGTTCTAGTTATACCTTTCTTCTAAAATATGAAGGCTATTTTTTTTTAACTCAAGATTGAAGGTAGTCAAACTGATATTAATTTTATGAAGAAAGGAAGATGAATGAATGATACTCTTGGATTAATTCATGAGTATAATTGCTCTTTGTTGGGATCATTATTTTCATAAATTGACATGGTTTTCATACATGTTTGTTGAATGTGCTTTTTACATGTGTGGTTTATTGGATGATATTTGAACCTGGATATCCATAGTTTATTTCTGGTTAAATAACTAAAATTGTATGACTTTAAGTAAGTCAACTTCTCTGGGTCTTTATCATCTGCAAGATGGAAAGACTGTACTGGACTACAGATTAATTTATTTAGCACATGTGTTGGTTACCTATTATCAATCTGGACCTGTATGTGTTGGTCATAAAGCAATAAACAAAATGTTCCCAGCTTATGGGAAATAATATTATTGTGGAGGTATATTAAGAAATAAACTAGTAGATATAAATTATAATATTGAGTGGTAATAAGTACTCTAAATAAGAGGAATATAAGGTCCAAGATGGCAAGAGCTATTGGAGAAGGTCATCAAGGGCACATATTGGCCGGTTGACCTGCAAACCAGATCCAGGCAATTGGAGGCTCTTTTCCTCCTCTCCTATCCTTGGAATGTATGTTCTGCCCACTCTTCCTAAACTGGTTGCTACTCTGAGGATGCAGCCTTGAGAAAGTAATGTGTTATTGAGACCATCTGGACAGTAGATGTGACTAAGCCTTATTAAAGCCTCTATATAAACTCTTAAGATTCTGTTACGTGGGTGCAGAGATTTACTCATTTTGTGGCCACTCAGGACAAGCTTTGTATGTAAGTTTCCTTGCTTATTAAAACTGCCACCTGCCAATCTGGATTGGTCTGCCTTTTTCTTTGGTTTCCCCTTGCCATCTGTGTACAGGGGCCAGTGCTGAATTTCACCCAGGAACTCCTGACATTGCAAACCAACAAGGGCCTTGTGTATCTTCTCTATTTCTGTATCCCAAGTACCTAGAACAGTGCCAGGGCATATGAATGCTCAATAAATATTTGTTGACTAAATGAATGCATACACAAATCAAATTATTTGCAAGTCATCTATTGCTTTTATCAAAGATGTTTATTGAAGAGATTCAGAGACTTTAGAACAACAAAATCAGTAAAAACCCTAAGTTTAAAAACAAGGAAACCAGTTGTGATGGTTAAATTTTATACATCTAGGCTATGTGTTCAGTTGTTTGGTCAAACACTAGTCGGATATTGATGTGAAGTATTTTGTAAATGTAATTAGCACCTACGATTGATTGACTTTAAGTAAAGGAGATAACTTTTGAAAATATGGGTGGGCCTCATCCAATCAGTTGAAGTCCTTGAGAATGAAAACTGAGATTTCCTAACAAAGAACGAATTGTGCCTTCTTTGGACAGTAACACAGAAATATTGTCTGAATTTCCAGCTAGCCAGCCTGCCCTACAAATCTGGGACTAAAGACGCTAACATCAACTCTTGTCTGAGTTACCAGCCAGCTGATCTGTTACAAGATTTGCCAGCCCACACAATCTTGTGAGAAAATCTTTCTTAAAATCTCTCTCTCTGTCTGTCTCTGTCTCTGTGTACATTGTAGTGGTTCTGCTTTTCTGGAGAATTCTGATAAAATTGTTTTTTTTTGTTGTTTGTTTCTTTTTTTTTTTTTTTTTAAAGATTTTATTTATTTGAGAGAGAGTGAGAGAGAGAGAGCGCATGAGAGGGGGGAGGGTCAGAGGGAGAAGCAGACTCCCAGCTGAGCAGGGAGCCCGATGCAGGACTCGATCCTGGGACTCCAGGATCATGACCTGAGCCAAAGGCAGTCGTTTAACCAACTGAACCACCCAGGCGCCCCTGATAAAATTGTTTTAACAAATCTTTAACTTCCTGTAATTAAATGCATTGCTAGTACATAGAGGTTTAAAAAAAATTTTTTTTTATTTCATTTTCTTTAAATTCTGAGACTTGCAACACACCTGGGGTTAGTTTCCTCTGCTAATTTGAAGGTAGTTGAAACAAATTGAAATTTTAACCTAAGACGTAATGTGGTTAACCTTGAGGCTAGTTGTACCTTGGCTATCTTCACACAATTTTTCTCTCTCCTTTTATTAATTTTCTTGACCTATATCAATGTTACCAGTTTGTTACAACAGAGGCAGAAGGGATTTGGAGCATGGGAGAAGTTAGATCTATGGAGGTGGAGGAGTCATGCTTTGCTAGAACCTTCTTGGGTCCTTCCTGTGTTTAGTACTCAGATAGATGCCAGAAAGTAATCATCAAAATGACAAAACTTTTAGATGGATGTGGGAGAAAACTAGAATATAACAAAGTCCTAAAATTATTCTTTCAACCCAGCTTTCTTAGGTGAAACAGGGAATCCAAAAAACAGCAAGATTTTCTGAAAGAGAAATAAATTTAAAGCTTCTGACTCTAGCAATTGCAGGGGACATTGAATATTTATCTAGTGTCTTTCTTTACCTCTAGGCAGGTTGTATGTTTTAAGCCACACTTTAAACCCAGTTTACAGGGAATAAGAGTCCAATACCTACCCATTTTAGTATTAATTTACTATCAAAATTTTTTCTTCTTATCTAACATAATTTTTCTCTTGTTCTGGTCCAAATCGAAGTTAGAAAGAAGCTGGTGATTATTCGCTGTGTGAGAGCCCTTCATGTATTTATAGATTGTTACTAAATTGTCTCAAATCAACCTTTAATCTTCATGCTGAATAATACCCATTCTCTTGACTTCCTTTAACAGATCTTTTTCCAAACCCTTCAATCACCATTTGTAGCTTCTGTTACACCAGCTTTCTTCCCCCACCCCCTTCTCTTTTTCTGCTTACTTATAGATCACAGAGCCAGGGAAGGTATTTTTGGAAGAGTAGGAGTTTGATGAAAGGATTATGTATATGTGCAGCTTTCTTTACACAATAGATATTTAAAAACATATTTTTGCAAATTAAATGATATTTTAATACTCCTAGCAAGTTTACCTTTTTAAGGTTACAGTGACTCTTTTTGAAAATGAATACCTTTGTTAGGTAAATGTGTACAGAGGGATGATTTCTTAAATTCAGATTCTTATGTTTACATAGAGCTTTCTTAAAGTAGAGGTCGTGTCTATTATTCTTACATCCTTGTCTCTTTGTTCCACAGTAATTCTGCAACCAATTTCTGCTTGTGAATTATTATGTTTCAGATCTGCTTTTGAGTGCTCCATTTGCATAATTAGTTCAACATTTATTTGGCACCTATGTTGAAGATATTTGTAAAAATGTAAAAAATAAATCATACTGTTCTTAAAGAGCAATCTAGAGGGAGCGATAGAAGGCATGCAAATAATTAAAATATAAATTTGGAAGAATGTAAGTATTATAAATTGGGACCTCCAAAAAGGGAAAAATTATCTGGAAACAAGGAAAAAAAATTTTAAAGGTTTTATTTATTTATCTGATAGCACAAGCAGGGAGAGCAGAGGGAGTAGGAGAGACATGCTCCCCGCGGAGCAGGGAGCCGGATGTGGGGCTCGATCCCGGGACCCCGGGATCATGACCTGAGCCGAAGGCAGACGCTTAACTGACGGAGCCACCCACATGCCCCAAAACAAGGAAACTTTTTGAAAGAGTTTGCATTTGAGGAGGAGTCTTGAAGATGGTGTTATCTTTGGTGTAGTTAAAAATAAGGAAGGATAATTACCAGCAGAAAGACTACCTGAGAAGTGCAGTGGGAATGGGGAATAATCAGTAAAGAATGAATTGAAAGAAAGAAGAGAAGAGAAAGCTAGAAAGCTAATTCAGAGATAGAGTGATTATTGCCTTGATGCTGTATTTAGAGAATGTGGATGCAAAGGTAAAAGTTTCCTTATTTTTTTTTTAATTTACACTTGATATAGTTGACATACAATGTTGTGTTTGTTGTGATCTCTCTTCTTTCATTCATGATTTTATTTATTTGGGTCATTTCTCTTTCCTTTTAATAAATCTGGCTAGGGGTTTACCACTTTTGTTAATTCTTTCAAAGAACCAGCTCCCAGTTTTGTTGATCTGTTCTGTTTTTTGTTTTGTTTTGTTTTAATTTCTGTATCATTGATTTCTGCTCTAATCTTTCTCCTCTCCTGATGGATTTAAGCTTTATTTGCTGTTCTTTCTCCAGCTCTTTTGGTGTAGGGTTAGCTTGTGTATTTGGGACTTTTCTTGTTTCTTGAGAAAGGTCTGTATTGCTATATACTTCCCTCTTAGGACCACCTTTCCTGCATCCCAAAGGTTCTGAACTGTCATGTTTCTTTTCATTTGTTTCCATGTATTTTTTAAATTCTTCTTTAATTTCCTAGTTGACCCATTCATTCTTTAGTAAGATGGTCTTTAACCTTCATGTATTTGTGTTCCTTCCAAATTTTCTCTTGTGATTGCCTTCAAGTTTTAAAGCATTGTGGTCTGAAAATAAATTGGATTTTTTGTGGGTTTTTTGGCATTGTGTTGTATAAATTTATTTTTATATATTTTGTGTATGAACCCCTTATTGGATATACCACTTGCAAATATATTTTCCCATTTGGTAGGTTGTTTTTTTTGTTTGCTTGTTTTGTTTTGTTTTTGTTTTTTTGATAGTTTCCTTTCCTGTGCAAAAGCTTGTTATTTTGATGTAGTCCTAATAGTTTATTTTTGTTTTTGTTTTCCTTGTGCCCGAGGAGACATATGTTGAAAAAATGTTGCTAAGACCAATGTCAAAGAAATGACTGCCTGTGTTCTCTTCTAGGTCTTTTATGGTCTCAGGTCTCATGATTAGGTCTTTAGTCCATTTTGACTTTGTTTTTGTGTATGGCATAAGGAAGCTATCCAGTTTTCCCAGCACCATTTATTGATGAGACTGTCTTCCTCATTGTATAATCTTGCCTCCTTTGTTGGAGATTAGTTGATGTCAGAGTTTCCATTAAAGAAGAGTGTAGTTAACATTATTATTATTTTTTTGGTTACCCAGAATCTGATCACTCTTGCTATTCCCTATTATGAGGTGTTGGAGGCTGAGGTCTGTTTTCCACTGTGGAAACCAAAGACAGACATTTCTTATCCCCACTTGAAGTTGGAGCCACATAACCTTGACTCAGCCAATTAGAAGCTCCTATGCAATTCTTTAACTTGAGGGATTAGCACAAAGACGTAGTGACATATAGTGACCTATCATGTTACCAGTGTATCTGGCTAGGGTGGTGGAGAGTGTTCAGTGGTCATAGCACCAGCAGGGTGTCCTCCTCCAACTCTTCTTGTAACATGACTTTGACTGTGTTTCCCACTTTGTCACCCTCTTGGATTCTTTTCAATTTCCTGAACTTGGCTCAATGGTCTTCCAACTGATTCAAAGGACTTCCTGATAGTCTGTGTATAATACTTTTTCTGCTTAAGTTAGACCAAGTCAGTTTTGGGGATTTACAATCTAGGACCATGACTGAAACAAATATTCATCAAGAATCTTTGCACAGAATAGAGTGGAGTGGGTAGAGACAAGATGCCAGAAGGGTAGTAGGCATCTGCCATCATCTAGGTAAGAAGTGATGTCGCTTGAATGAGGACAGTGACAGTCAGAATGGAAATGAATGACTGCATATAGTAAATATGATACTGGATTTGGATATGAGGTTGAACATCCTGCATTATCTGTCACTATTTCAATACCAGGCTTGATTATCCCTGATCTGTCTGGTTAGGTGAGCATCTCATCTTTTTTTCTGCAGAACATGGACTTTCTTTCCATGTTCTGAAAAAACTTTCTTTCCATGTTCTGAAAAAGCTCCTTTTTCAGATGAAAGGGGGTTTTTCTTTTCTTTCTTTCTTTTCTTTCTTTCTGTCTTTTAAGATTTATTTATTTATTAGAGAGAGAGAATGAGCTGGAGGGGCAGAGGGAGAGAGAATCTCAAGCAGACTCCACACTGAGAGTGGAGCCCTTTGTGGGGCTCAATCCTACAATCCTGAGATCATGACCCGAGCCAAAATCAAGAGTCAGATGTTTAACCTACTGGGCCACAAGGTGCCCCAGGGATTTTTATTTTCAATCAAGGCTGATATATCAGGGCATTGCAACTAATTGACATAAAGGAGAATGTAAAGTTGGGGGAAGAAAAATAAGGATAGTATAAGGTGAAGTGATTGGTTAGTCAGTAATATTATTAACTGAAATGGATACAGTGAGTTGGAACTAGTGGAGGGAAGATGAATGATTATTGGACATTATTTATCTAGTTTTGTTCCTGGTTCTAGTTCATTACAGGGTACCAGCCGTCTATGTCTTCTTTTCTTTTTTCATCCCTCCTCCCTCTCTCCCTTCTCTTTATAGAGTATTAATAAATTTCCAAAGTAAAAAAATCAAGCAGTCCAGAGCATGTATAAATCAGATGTTGGGTGGGGTCTCCTGGGCCATCAAGAGCTCAACAAAATGATTTAAAACTCCAACCCATGCAATAGTTTCACAGCTTTCAATAAGATTTTTCTGGATGCCTGGAGTCCTTTTATTGTATTATTGTTAATATTGTCACCTTCGTGTCTAGATACTTCTTTACATATGACTGTTCAATGCTGTATTCCCTAGAGGTTACATCAGCTTCTTCACTGTGGGCTTTTTCTTTCTTTCTTTTTTTTAATATAATAAATTCACCCACATAGAGTATTTATGCTATTTCAGATTTGGATGAGTTGTATGTCACCAGGAAGAATCCCTTTGAGTAATACCGCAGACATCTCAAAATCTCATTTTAGAAATTCTTCTTTAAAATTTTTCTTCTTGGCCACTTAACCACTTATGTTTGGTCACCCTCCCCCTGTCTTTCATTTTCCTGGGGTTCTTTCTTCTCATCCTTCATTCTCTCTGATCTGTTTTGCAACCTCCCCCTCCTCTGGAATATTACTCTCCTGGGTCATGCACAGTGTTATTTCCTCATTCTGTGAAACCTTGGTATAAAACAGCATCTGTCCTCTGGGTTTATTATTTATTTCAAGTGCTTATCAGATTTTTTTTCAAAAATAATTGTTTTCTCTGTAAAACAAATCCTATTGCTAGCTATTATTTTTTCTCTGTGTGTCACATACACTACACAGAAATATTATCTATTCATATTAACATATGACAAAACCAAGTCCACATATGTAACATATATTATATATGTTTTTAAATGTAAATTAGATCATACCACACATATTTTGTAGCATAAATATCTCCTTAAATATATATATATATATGTTTTTCTCACATTATAAATATACCACAAAATTTTAACTATTTATACATCAATAGACAAGGATATTATTTAAAAGTTTTCATTATAACCAATGATTTAGTGAATATTCTTGGACATATATCGTTTGCCTGTGTATATTTCTACTGGCTAGAAATGAAACTACTGCTCCATAAAGATTCAGCATTCTGATTGATTAACATGCTGCCCTTCAAAAAAGTTGTACCATTTTATACTCTCACCAAAACCTTTTTTTAAAAGATTTTATTTATTTGAGAGAGAATGTGCACAAGCAGGGGGGAGGGGCAGAGGGAGAAGGAGAAGCGGACTGCCTGCTGAGCAGGGAGCCCAGACAGGGGGCTGGATCTCAGGACCCTGAGATCATGGCCTTAGCTGAAATTAAAAGTCGGATGCTCAAATGACTGAGTCACCCAGGTACCCCTTTTGCTTTTATTTTAACTTGTATTTTCTTACATATTAGTGAGGGTGATCATCTTTTCAGACATTTATTTGTATTTCTCTTTTTGTAAATTACATGTTCACATTTTTTAATTATTATTTTTATTTAGAGAGAGAAAGAGAGACAGCATGAGCCCCGGAGGAGGGGCAGAGGGAGAGGGAGAGTCTTAAGCAGGCTCCATGCTCGGTGCAGAGCCATCGGGGAGCTGGATCCCATGACCCTGAGATCATGACCTGAAGCGAAATCAAGAGTCGGAGGCTTAAACAACTGAGCCACTCAGGCAACCCTCACATCTCTTCTTTTCTTTTTTCTTTTAAATATTTTATTTATTTATTTTTTCGACAGAGAGGGAGAGAGAGAGAGCACAAGTGGGAGTGTGGCAGAGGGAGAGGGAGCAGACTCTCCACTGAGCAGGGAGCCCAATGTGGGCCTTGGTCCCAGGACCCTGGGATCATGACCTGAGCTGAAGGCAGATGCTTAACCAACTGAGTCACCCAGGTGCCCCACATCTTTCTTTTATTAACTGAAGTTTGGTTTTTAAAAATTAATTTATAGGACTCCTTCTTTATTATATAATGGTATAATGCATTTGAAAATATTTTCACATAGTATCCTATATCCTATACTTTGGTGTCGAGTAGTCTTTAATCTTTTCCTTTTTGAATCAGGGTTTTTCATCTTGTTTAGGAGGGCATTCCTTTCTTTAAGATAGAAAATTTTAAAAATATATTTATTATAATACCTTTGCTCTTTGCATTTAGCTTTTGAATCCAGGTAAAATTTACTGTTGCTTATATTATGACAGAGGAATCTAACATACTTTTTTTCCAAGTATGTGGCTGGATATATGCATACCATTTATTGAATGTTGATATATTCACCACTTGCTACAGACTGAATGTTTGTGTTCTCCCAAATTCATAGGTTGAGTTCCTAACCCCCAGTATGATGGTATTAGGGAGGGGATCCATTGGTAGGTCATTAGGTCATGAGGGCACAGCCCTCATGAATGGGATTAGTGCCCTTATAAAAGAGACCCTAAAGAGCTCCCTTGCTTGCTTCCTATATGAGGTTATAGTGAGAAGATGGTCATCTTTGAACCAGGAAGCAGACCCTCACCAGATACTGAATCTGCTAGCACCTCGATTTTGGACTTCTAACCCAGAACTATGAGAAATAAATTTCTGCATTTATAAGTGATCCCATTTACGATGTGGTATTACAGAATCCCAAACAGACTAAGACACCACCCACTGATTTGAAATGTCTTTTAAAAATTTTTCTGAAATCCTTATTTTCTTTCATTGGTCTATATTTAGTAATTTTGTGTGGGTATGATTTTATTTTAATTGTGGGATATGTTGGACTAATATATTCTAAGGATCAAAAAACTGTAATATTTTCATTCAATATACTAATTTTACTTTTAATAGTAGTATTATTTATTTTTTATGTAGACTAAAAAAATCAGTATAAAATAAAATAATCTAAATGAAAATCCTGTAATATGTATTAGAAATAACCATATGAACTCATTTTTTTTCTAATAACAAATTATGTTTCCTACCTCTTTTCATGAAAGGGAGAAAAATGCTACCTCTAACAATGAGCCTATGTAGTATTATGATTTTAGTCTCTAAATACAGTTCACCACAAATAACAAGGTTCCTTATGGCAATTTCCAGATGTGAAACAGGTAATGTAAAGGTGAGCCAAAGAGAGCTTGCTGTGCCAGGAAACAAGGAGGCTTTCAAGGCCTGATGGAGTATTGTCAAAAATAGCAGAGGAACCAAGGGTTCTTGACCAAAGCTGGGGGCAATCTTATCATTGAAAGAAAAATAGCTATAATAGATTGAAACGTATGGATATACTCCATAATGATTTCTGCAAAGAGAAAAGAAAATAAAAATCTCATTTGTTACCAGGAGAGATGACTATTACACTAACTCCTTAACATATACATTGTTAATTGAGAAGAAAGGATTAAGCATTTATTCTTCCATTCTAATTGGAAATGAATTTCAGGATGGCCAAATTGTCTCTGTTAAAAAGAGATTCTTTTTTTTTGAATGGAAACTAATCAATATGGATTAAGTAATACAATTAAAAAATATTTCTTTTTGTAATTCATACTGAAATAATTTATTCAGGCAAAGCTTATCAGTGCATGCTGAACCATTAGGGAGAGGTGCTGAGGAGCTCAGTATTGGCATTGTGACAGAGTACTACCCTATGGATTACTTTATGATTGCAAGCAATAAAAAATCTAACTTGACAATGGGGCAATCAGGCTCTAATTGCTCAAGCCGAGTGATCAACCATAGCAACACTAGCAGTGGACAACCAAATGTTTTATATCTCTGAATGTGTTATAAGTAGAACCAGCATCACCTATTAAAGATTTCTACCCCAAAATTAAACCTATGCTAAAAAAGCCTGTACATCTAACTTTTATTTTTACAGGAAATACAGGGCATGAAAAAGTAAAATTCTAAACAAGACCAAGAAAAAACAATAAAAACCCCTAGCATTGTTTCTAACCTAGGACAACTTACATAACTGTCCTAGTATGGTCAACAAGTCAGTGTGTGTGTGTGTGTGTGTGTGTGTGTGTGTGTATGGCAGGAGTTTTAGAATGAGTCCTACCCTATATTAAAAGAGACAAAAGATACAACAACCATATGCCACATGTACATCCTGCTATGATCCTTATTTGAACAAATGATCAATAAAGGCCATTTTTAGGGCAACTGAAGAAATTTGAATATGAACTGAGTAATAGTATTATTATTAATACTTCGGTATTAGTATATTAATAACAAAATATATTAATATTTTGTTAAATATTATACTCTTATTGTGGCTATGTAGAAAAATGCTCTCACTTTTAGAAATTTATCTTAAATACTTTGGACAGGAATGTCTTAAGTCCTTATTTTAATGTATTACAGCAAATAAATAAATGAATATTGTTAATATTAATTGTTAAGTTTGTGTTAAGATGACTGTTTATTTAAAAATATGTATATATATTTACTTTTCTATGTGTTTGAAAATTTTTATAATAAAAAGTTGAATAAGTAAAAACAAACATATATAGCATGTATAAATAAACATATTTATTTTTGGATTCAAATAGACAAATAAGTCCTAGGGTATTTAGTTAAGGTTTTATTTTATATTCATGTTTACTATAGTATATCATTATATCTAATATACCTCTCCATTGATCAGAATTTTAAGAAAATGTTCTTTAATACTTTTATGGTTTTCTTCATGTAAGACTTGAATATTTTCTATTAGATGCTTTCCTAAGTACCTTAAATATTTAGTTGCTCTTGTCTAGTAGCAATTGCTATTGACTAGAAGAGCAATGGCCCATAGGGAAGCTGATCTTCTTTCTGGTTATCTTGCACGACTCTTTTTAGTGTTAAAAAATAGCTTTGCAATTTTATACTTTTCATTTTAATCTGTTTTAATTATGAAATGTAATGTGCATATGAAGACATGTATAAAACATAAATATACAGGGCAATAAAATATTAATCATGAATATAACCACCTTTCAAGTAAAAAAAAATTGAAAATTGCCAGCACCCAATACCCCCTCTCCCCCAGTGTTTGTTCAATGTCACATGTTTTGACTGATGTATTAGCTATCCCAAATATAGTTTTTTAGGCCATAATTATTTTATGATATGTTCTGGATTTTAAGTTTTATTCATGAAATTCTAAATTAAAAGAATAGCGAATGTTAAGTTGTTGTCAGCATGAAAGTGACTATAATATCTATAAGATGTTTTATGTAAGTCTCATGGTAACCACAAAGCAAAAGCTGCACTTATTCAAAAAGATAAAGAGAAAAGAATCAAGCATACCACTATGGAAAATAATCAATTAACAAAGGAAGACACCAAGAAAGGAAGAAAGGAACAAGGGAACTATAAAACAGCCAGAAAATAAGAAGATGGCATTAGTAAGTCCTTTCCTATGAAGTACTCTAAATATAAATGGATTGAATTCTCTGATCGAAAAACAAAAATAGGTAGAGTGGGGCGCCTGGGTGGCTCAGTGGGTTAAGCAACTGCCTTCGGCTCAGGTCGTGATCCTGGAGTCCTGGGATCGAGTCCCGCATTGGGCTCCCTGCTTGGCAGGGAGTCTGCTTCTCCCTCTGACCCTCCCCCCTCTCCTGCTCTCTCTCTCTCTCTCTCTCTCTCTCAAATAAATAAATAAAATCTTTAAAAAAAAATAGGTAGAGTGGCTCAATGGATAAAAAAATAAAACCCAACTATATACTGCCTTTAAGAGACTCACTTCACCATTAAGGACACTTTGAGGTTCAATGTGAAGGAATAGAAAGATATTCCATGTAAGTGGAAACCAAAAGGACCAGGGGCAGCTATACTTATATCAGACACAATAGACTTTAAGCCAAAAATGTAAACAAAAGACAGAGGTCATTATATAATAATAAAGTGGTCAGTTCATCAAAAAGATATCACAATTTTAAATATATATGCATCCAACATTGGAGCAAATACTATCATATCTGAAAGGAGAAATACACAACAATACAATAATAGTAGAGGGCTTCAATATACCACTTTCAGCAATGGATAGATCATTCAGACAGAAAATCAACAAGGAAATATTGGACTTGAACTGTACTTTAGACCAAATGGACATAACAAATGTATGTAGAACATTCCATCCTATAGCAGGAGAACACACATTTTTCTCAAGTGCATATGGAACATTCTCCAGAATAGATCATATGATAGGTCACAAAAAATGTCTTAGCAAATTTAAGAAGTTTGAAATCATATTAAGTATCTTTTCTGACAACTTTGGTGTGAAATTAGAAATCAATAACAGAAGGAAAGCTGGAAACTCAACAAGTATGTGGAAATTAAACAAGGTGCTCCTAAACAACCAGTGTCAAAAAAGAGATCAAAAGAAAATGAAAAAGTATCTTTAGCCAAATGAAAACACAACATTCCAAAATTTATGGGATGCAGCAAAAGCAGTTTCCTAAGAGGGGAGTTCATATCAATAAACACCTACATTAAGATAAAAAGGCATCAAATAAACAGTCTAACTTTACAACTTAAGGAACTAGAAAAATAATAAACTAAACCCAAAGATAGTATAAAGGAGGAAATAACAGAAATCAGAACAGAAATAAATGAAATACAGACCAGAAAAACAATAGAAAAGAGTCACAAAACTAAGAGCTAGTTTTTTTTTAAAGAGAAACAGAATTGACAAATCTTTAGCTAAACTAAGAAAGAGAATCAAATAAATAAAATCAGAAATGAAAGAGGAGTCATTACAACTGAACTGATACCACAGAAATAATTAAGATCATAAGAGATTACTATGAATAATTATATACCAATAAGTTGGATAACCTAGAAGAAATGGATAAATTCCTAGAAACACAATCTACTAAGACTTAATCATGAGTAAATAGAAAATATGAACAGACCAATAATAAGGAAGAAGATTAAATTGGTAATCAAAAACTTCCCAACAAAGCAAAGCCCAGGGCCAGATGGTTTTCCTAGTGAACTCTACCAAACTTTCAAAGTAGAATGAATTCCAGTCTTTCCAAAATTCTTAAAAAAATTAAAGAGGAGGAAATACTCCAAACATTTTATGTGGTCAGCATTACCCTGATACTGAAGTGAGGTAAGGATACTACAGGAAAGCCACAGACAAATACTTATGATAAATATAGATACAAAAATTCTCAACAGAAATATTAGCAAAGTAATTTAACAGCACATTCAAAGGATCATACACTCTGATAAAGTATTGCTGGGATACAAAGATGGTTCAACATACGCAAGTCAATAAATGTGGTATGCCACAATAATAGAATAAAAGATAAAAATCATATAATTGTTTTAATCGATGTAGAAAAAGCACTGGATAAAATATAACATCCTTTCATGATAAAAATGCTCAACAGAGTATAGAAAGAACATAACACAGGAAAAGACCACAGCTAACATTTTACTCAATGATGAAAGGCTGAAAGCTTTTTCTCTAAGATCAGGTACAAGACAAGGGTGCTCACTCTCACCACTCTTATTCAACATAGTACTGGAAGTCCTAGGCTGAGCAATCAGGCAAGAAAAAGAAATAAAAGGCATCCAAATAGGAAAGGAAGAAATAAAATTAGCTTTGTTTGCAGATGACATGATCTTTCATATAGAAAATCCTAAAGACCACACACAGACACATACACACACACACGTACACACACACATGCACATGTGCACACACACACACACACGCGGTTAGAACTAATCAGTGAATTCAGGAAAGTTCAAAGATACAAAATGAACATACAGAAAATCAGTTGCATTTCTATATGCTAACAATGAAGCAACTGAAACAGAAATAAAGAAAACAATGCAATTCACAATAGCATCAAAAGCAGTAAAATACTTAGGGATAAGTTTAAATGAGAAGGTAAAAGATCTGCGCACTGAAAACTGCAAGAAGTTGATGAAAAAAATTGAAGAAGATACACAAATGGAAAGATATCTCGTGTTCATGGATTTGAAGAATGAATATTGTTAAAATGTCCATGTTACCAAAAACTATCTATAGATTTAATGCAATCCCTATCAAAATTTCAATGGCATTTTTCACAGAAAAAGAAAACAACAGTCCTAAAATTTGTATGGAACTACAAAAATCCTGAATAGCTGTAGCAATCATGAGAAATAATAACAAAGGGGGAGGAAGCGCACTTCCTGATTTCAAAGTATGCTACAAAGAAAGCAATTATAAACAAAACTGTATGGTGTTGCCATAAAAATAGACACATAGACACATGGAAGAGAACTGAGAGCCCAGAAATACTCTTGCATACCTGGCCAACTATTTGACAAAGATCTAAGGATATGCAAAGGGGAAAGGATAGTATTTTCAGTAAATGGTGTTGGAGAACTGGATAACCACGTGCAGAAGAATGAAAGATCCCTACCTTATACCACTCACAAAAATTAATTCAAAATTGATTAATGACTTAAACATAAGACCTGAAACTATAAAACTTCCAGATGAAAACAAAGGGAAAAAGCAACTTGATACTGATCTTAGCAAAGATTTTTTGGATAGGACCTCAAAAGCACAGACAACAAAAGCAAAAATTTGTAAGTGCATTTACATCAAACTAAAAAGCTGCACAGTTTTGAAAAAATCAATAAAATGAAAAGGCAGCCTATGAAATGGGATAAAATATTTGCAAATTATGTATCTGAGAAGAGGTAAGTATCCAAAATGTGTAAAGAACTCATACAACTCAGTAACAAAAAAAACCCCAAGCAATTAAAAAACGGACAGAGGAACTGAATAGACCTTTCTTCGAAGAAGACATTTAAATAGCCAACAGACATACAAAAAGGTGCTTGGCATTACTAATTGTCAGGAAAATGCTAAATAAAACCTCAGTGAAATATCACTTTGCTTCTGTTAGAATCTCTATCATCAAAAAGACAAGAGATAACAAGTATTGGTGGAGATGTGGAGAAAAGGGAACATGTGCGTTGTTGATGGGGATGTAAATTGGTGAAGCTGCTATGGAAAACAGTATGGAGGGTCCTCAAAGATTAAAAATAGACCTACCATCTGATACAGAAATTCCACTCTGGAAATAAAAACAGGAGGAGCTATGTACACCCCCAGGTTCATTCCAACATTATTCACAATAGCTAGGATATGGAAATAAACTGTGTTCATCATCAGATAATGTGACAAAGAAGATGTGATGTATATATATATATATATATATATATATATATATATATATATACATATATATATGAATATTGTTCAGCCAAGAGAAAGAAGGAAATCCCGCCATTTGCAACAACATGGATAGAACTTGAGAGCATCATACTAAGTAAAAAAAAAGTCAGAGAAAGACAAATACTGTATGATATCACTTATATGTGGAATCTAAAAAGCCAAATTTCTAGAAACAGTAGAGTGGTAATTACCAGGGATTAGAGAATGGGGGAATGGGTAGATGTTGGCCAAATGGTACAAACTTCTAGTTACAAGATGAACATATTCTGTGGATCTAATGTACAGCATGGTGATTATAGTTAATAATACTGAATTATATACTTGAAAGTTGCTAGGAAAGTAGATCTTAAATATTATCACCACAAAAAATAATTATGGGACATGATGAAGGTGTTAGCTAAAACTATGATAGTAATCATTTTGTAGTATTTAAGTATAATAAATCAACAAATTGTACACCTTAAACTTACACAACATTATATGTCAATTATATCTCAGTAAAGCTGGGAAAAAGACCCATTTGAGTCAAGGATGAAGGTGGAAAATTGGAAAGGGTAATTATCTTCTGAATCTGAACGATGTCAGTAGTTACTAGGAAAAAATGATGATGCCTTTTTTTTTTTGATTTATTAGTGGGAGAGAAGGATGTTAAAGAAGCACTAAGTGAACACAAAATCATACTTTATCACCATATTTCCATACCAAAAAACATGCTAAGTGAAATAACACAAAAGTGCATGCAGTCTAAACTGGAATTACTGACAAGTATTGAAAGTCCCCAGAGCAGGTACGAAAACCCAAACACCCCAGGAATGTTTTCATAAAATTAGAGAAAGGGAATTCCTGTCTCCCTTCATAGTAGCTTGGTCTGCATGAAATAAACAGCACCTTGAAGGTAGATTTGACATGAGGTCCTGGAACTGCCCAATCCAATGTTATCACATCTGAAGACAGAGAAAGCATGACTTATGGAAAAATCAAACTTCTTACAATGCTAGGAGGTTTACTTTTCACCCAGCTGTCTTGAGTTCTGAGGGTTTGAGATTGGCAGGCATTAATGGCAGGGAGAAGTGAGAGGCACAGGTAACCGGCCGTAGGTGTGTGCAAGGAATTTTTCCCCAATCATGCTCCTACATCAGCATTCCCCAAGGATGGCTGCCGGCAAATTCGGCACTGAACGAATCCACGTGGTGGAGAGGATGTAGGAAGACTCACATGGATTCTCATTTTTCTGGATTATGAGTTGGGAGAGGTTTCATTCTATATTATGAAGATAGACTGACCTTCTCTGATACTTATACAGAAATATTTAGGCCTTATTTCTCTACTGGACTTAACTTCCAACTCTCTTCGAATCTATAGAGTCACAAATGAATGGGGAAGGACCTGGAAGACTCTTCACAACCCTTTTTTTTGTTGTTTTTCTCTTTCTATGTTCTTGAAAATGTTTAAGGATATCATTTGATGCTAAATCAATTTTTGGGATAGTCTGCTTTTCACAGAGTGATTTTAGCCAAAGAAAGTAATTTTTTTTGGTATTTCTATTTCAATAATTATGATGTAATGTTTGTAATGACTATTTCACAGGGATGATGTGGGACTCAGTTATAAAATGCTTTAGCAATTCCAAAAGGGAGGACATCAAATTATCATTTTTTTTCTTACTAGTATTGTTTCTCCAATGCCAATAAATATATTTTATCATATTAAAAAAAAGAATAGAAAATACAGGACATTTTCTCCCTTGCTTCAGCTCATTTATTAGTTTCTTCTGGTAGAAATATATTACCTTAAACTATAATTTTTTTGGTATCTTTTTTACAACTTTTTCTTTATGCATGTATATATACATGTACATGCATATGTAGAGAGAAAAATTATAAATATAAATAATTAGGTATACATATCAAGTGTTTATAAGTTAATTTGAAAAATTTTGGTTTCTGTAGTATACATTTTCAGGTTTTGGCATTAATTAGATGCACTTATTTTTAAAGTCTTTCTATGAGAGGTGGATATTCAGTAATTTGTCAACTCAGTGTAGAAAGACATAAATACCACCGTTGAGTATAATTCTCAAATATTTGACCTTCATAAAGGTTACACTCTATTTTCCTAGGACACAGATATTTTAAAGTTAAATTTTTCTTTTTCATTAGCAATTTCCAAAAATAAATCACAATAAACCACCCACTGTTAGAACGAGGTCATCTGGATTAATCAGATTTAAATGGGAGGCAGAGCTGAGGAACATTTTGTGAATTGTGAAGAGGTTTTGTAATCAAGACATAAACACTAAATTCTATAGAACTTCTTAAGAACACAAGAAATCATTATTTTGATTTCCTCCTTTCCAATAGTCTCATTAAGATGCAAATATATGGTACTTAGTATTTCCTAATTATAACTTATTAATCAAATATTAAAAAACAGCCACATTTTAGGAATTTGCATGTAGGTATTAATCTTGGTTTTGCTGAAAATAAAAGGGGAGCACTTATAGATAGAAGGAGTAGCTCAGGTTTGCTTTCACATGTCCAGGATAGAAAGCCTTCCTGGTGGGGAGGGCAGCAACAGAAAATTTTGGCCCATGGAAAGTTAGACAGAGGAAAAAAGAAAGTTAGATAGAACAAAGTGTTGAATTCACCCTTCATCTACATGGAAAGTGAGAATAGACATGTGCTGTTTGTTTATCTACAGGAACGAAGAAGTTGTTTCATAAAGCAGTGCTTGTCAAAGATTTTTTTCCACCAAAATATCCTCAGAGGAAGAGATTGAACTGAGTCTGTGACTGTAGCTCAAAGCTCTCCAGGAATGGGAAAATTTGTTTAAAATGTTAAAATATGTTGTATTCAACTCTTAAGTGTATCCACGTTTACATTTTATTTAAAAAGTTTTAAATTATAAGCTTTATTTGCTTCCAGGTAGAACTGATTTTCTGAAAAGATATGGGTTTGTCCTGTAGCTTTGAGAACCCACCCTGGAATATCAATCCACATGGGGTGTGCATTTTCCAATTTGTGATGCTATTGTTCTCATTGCCCAAAACAGCAATAACCAACATTTATTAAATGTTTAATATGTTCCAGATACTATCTTAAGCCCATTAAATATATTAACTTATCCCACCCTAGCAGTGATGGATAGGGTTCTTAACTTTTTATTTAGGTTGTGGGTATTGAGAATTGCTGTTACATAATGGAAATTTGCATAAATAAATAGTAATGGTGAGATATCTTGATGACTTTGATAACTTTTCACAGTTTGTCAATTCTGGCCTTGGCCTACTCTAAAAAAGAGGGTTTGTATTGCTTGTGTAAAGCAATTCAAATTGCTCAATACCAGCAACAATTCTGGAATAGATATATGTATAAGTTAAATCTTAACATGTCAACTTCTGAGTTAAGTTTTATATCTTCTGATAAAAATCAGCACATTTGGTTTCTGTTACTTATATATAAAATATTTGGGTATAAATTTAGTAACTAAATACTGACATTTGGTGAATTTCTGCTTCTGAATTGCTTTATTTTGATGCTATTTTATCTTTATTGTTTAGTTTGGGTCAAGTAGATTAGCTGGGGCAAACTTGGAAAGAAGTTAAGCTTAATGTAATTAAAGTGGTGTTCCATTACTAAAGTTTCCCCATAGCAAGAAGCATAGATCTAATGGATCCAAATGACTTAACCAAATGAATTGTACAGTACATGGCAACAAGTTTGCTACATAAAAACATTAACTTGCTTATTTACTGCAGGTTTAGTTCAGTATGCACATAGCTCGTTACTAGGGGTCAATGGCTCTGAATGCGCTGACAGTAGAAAAATGGCTTTCTTACTAATTGAGCTTTTTTTTTTAAGATTTTATTTATTTATTTGACAGAGAGAGAGAGAGCACAAGTAGGGGGAACAGCAAGCAGAGGGAGAGGGAGAGCAGGGAGCCTGATGTGAGGCTTGATCCCAGGACCCTGGGATCATGACCTGGGCCGAAGGCAGATGCATAACCGACTGAGCCACCCAGGCACCCTGGCTTACCTAATTGAGCTTTTTAAAAGCATCCTCAAGAGATAGTAAATGCATGGGTAGTTTAAGGAGTTTTATATATGGTAACTGTTTTATAAGACTGGTTTAATATAGCAAAAATCTCAGCTGAGATTTTTAGATTACAGCAGAGAGAATATGCCAAAGAAATTGTAACCTAAATGAATACTCTCACCCCCTTAAAGTCATTAAAATGCATTATATATTTCTATTTTGATTTAAATACTTAAAAGCAACTATTTTTTTATGCCTCTGATATTCAAAAACCTCCTTAGAAGTCCCTAAAGATGTAGTGTTGGTATTCATGGCAAATTTAGTACTAGAGCAGAATCCATTATTTGTTGTTGATACGGTCATGCTGTATTTGGTTATGTTTTCCCTTGGTTTTAATGGATATCTTATAATGATAAATTTTGAAGGGACATTCAAAGCATGGAGAGGTTAAATTGGCATTGAGGATTCAGCAGTAGAATCTGGCACAAAGTAAGAGATCAACAAATTTACCAAGTTCTAGGTACCATTTGAGGCATTGGAGGTTCTGTGGTGAACAAATGGGCACAATTTCCTGACCTCTTGAAGCTCATATTCTGGTGGAGAGAGACAGGTGATAAATCATAAGGTAAAACATATTCTATGTCAAATAGTGTAAGGGTGGTAGAGCAAATGAACCAGGAAGGAGGATATAAAAGTTCTAGGGAGTGTGCAATATTGTTTTATTCTTTCTTTCTTTCTTTTTTAAAGATACTTTATTAGAGAGAGGCAGAGAGTGTGAGCATGAGCAGGGGCAAGGGGCAGAGAGAGAGGGAGAAGCTCCATCCTAGGACCCTGGGATCATGAACTGAGCCGAAGGCAGATGCTTAACTGACTAAGCCACCCAGGCGCCTCAGAAGTGTGAAATTTTAAATAGAGAGTTTAGAAATGGACTCCAAGAGGTTGCCATTTTAGCAAAGGTCTGAAGGAGGTGAGTGATCTTTGCAAATAGCTGTAGGAAGGCATTTCAGGCACAAGGAATGGCAAGTAAAAATGTCCTGAGGCAGGCACTTGGGCAGCCTTTTCCGGGAATAACCAGGCAACCCTGTGGCAGGTGTGGGTGAGTGAAGGAACAAACAGTAGCAGGAGATGAGATCAGAGAGATAGTAAGTGGGGATTTTTATGACACGTAGGGATTTTAGGCTGTGTGAGAATTTTCCTTTGTTTTGAGTAAAATAGGAGGCTAGTAGAGCGTTTTGAGCAGAAGAGTAAATAATCTTACTTACATTTTTAAAAAATCACCACAACTTCTGTGTTGGAAAACACTCTGGCTTGTGTTTTGTTCTCCCCTCTATAGGAGAGGGGTTCAGATAGGTCAGATGAGAGATAATGGTGTTGCGGACAATCACGGAGAAAAATGTAGGATTTGGGACCTATTTTTCAAGAGAGTATGAGAAAGATTTGCTCATGGATTGGACGTGAGATGTGGGAGAAGGAGTCAAGCGTAGATTATTTGGGTTAAGTCCTTGAATGGTTGAAGCAGCCACTGATCAAGATGGGAAGATTGTAGGAGAAGATTTGGGGAAGAATACAATATGTGATCAAGCTCTCCTGGTCCTGTAGGAATTCACCAGGAGAGAACAAGTTTACAGAAGTAAAGCTGTTCTGGGCAAAGGGATCATTATGTGCAACAACAATGCACCTTGACAATATTTTATTTGGGAAGTGGTGAGATTTTCAGTGTGGTGTCAGTGGTGTACAGGAGGGGCTGGAAGACTGGCCAAATCTAGCACACTGTCTATTTTTGTCTGGACCATTAGCTGTACAAAATGGGAAAAATCAAAAGAAGAATAATATCCTGTGACATGTGAAAATTAGATGAAATTTACATTTCAGTATCCGTAAGTAATATTTGCTCAGAATGTGGCCATACTCATTTGTTTACATATTGTGTATGGCTGTTTTTTCACTAAAATGTCTGACTTACATAGTTAGGACAGAGACCATATGGCCTGCAAAGGTGAAAATATTTACTCTCTGGCCCTTTTGGGGAAAATTTTGCCAGAGTCAAAAGGGAGCATTATTTGGAAGCAGATTGTGAAGTATCTTGGGTGCTTTGCTAAGGAGTTGCGACTTGATTCTGTAGGTAACAGAAAACCATCAAGAGTCACTATGTTCCTAAAAGTATGACAAATAATACAGGAAAAAATCTTAGTCCAACATTATTACTAGATGGAAAACAAACACGGAGACAGCAGGTGACTTGCCTAGAGCTTCCCAGCACTTCAGTGCAAAGGTGACTCCTTGAATCACAGTTTTATTCCTGTTTCTCATCATCTACTGTGGAACCGCTTTAATACAAGGAAGTTCTTCCAAAAATCTCATAGGATATATATGTCTGCTATAGAATGCCAAGAGAAATACTAGGGCTTAGTGTTTAATCCTAGCCTACCTACATATTTATTTCATAATCAATAAAATTTATTTGAGAAAAGAAATTTCATAAACTTTCATTACAATTAAAATGAAAATTGAGCCATTATTTTAATAAAGTTTGATCCTGGACAAAGCTGAAATAGGTTGAAATTTGGCACTCGCAATTCTGCCTGTTTTTATTGCAATAGTCTTACTTGACTCATTACTCCTTCTTCCCGTCCTATTTCCCCTAAGCTATAAAAAGGAGAGTGTTAGTGATAGGCTTGTAATAGAGTCTTTAATTATTGTCATGGATTCTTAAAATTAATAATTGGGGCATATCACTAAATCTAGATACTGTTGAATGGAGGAGATCTTATGGATTGACCAATTATTCCAGGGAGTGAGCCAAGGAGAAGCAATAATAATGATTCTGTTATTGCCGGTGCTGTGGTTATACAATATATCTGAGCTGGAAGACCCAACCATGGGGAACAGGATGGGGTCACAAACAGGTAATAAATGGAAACAGGGGGGTGTTATAGCAAACTGAGGTGGGGCACAATTCTAGGGAGGAATGCAATAAAAGCAAGAGAGTAATACACTTAGCGATTTCTCTCAGGCCTGATGCTGACTAATGGTGGATGCTGGGAGAAACTTCTTGATCTCTTTTTTTCTAAAGAAAAGAAACTGGACTCCACCTTCATAATTTGAGAAAAGAAGTGATGCAGCATCCTCTAGTGAATCAACTTAATTCCAGCTAACTTATGGCTCTCAGTCAGTTCATTGTTTACAGGTTGTGTTTACCATTCTGATTATTTCTCAGTTGACCTGAGAAAAATAGTACCAATGAATCTTATTGGGTAGAGATGCTAAACTTCAGCATTCTGTTTGGACATAAGTCATGGGTATGCATTGCTGCAATAGCTGCCTGGATATGATGGAAAGTAAATTGCTGCCTTCTGCCAAGTATATTAGAGCTTGATTTGTCCCTTTGAGTATATCAAATGTAAATGTGCGTAGAACGCATTTAAAGAAAGCTGAAATGGAACCCAGTGATCCAGTATTACCAGCAAGTCTCTTCTGGAATTACACAGAGGATGTTTATGGGAACCACTGCGGTGTACTCAGATGAAGCTGTATTTGAGGGTAGAATATATACAATTGACAGTCTCATGGGCCACACAGTATTTTTCATTGTAGATTCTCTTTCCAAATTGAACAAATCTCATACATGTTAAATGGCTGCAACATATGTGGCAGCTTAAAAAGCAATGGCTTTGCCACTCCGGATGTTCTGTAGAGGTTTTAGGAGATGGTTTTGGATACTGATTCAGTTTGAAATAATGTTCCCTGATGATCATCTCGATGATGAAAAAGACTTGTTAACCCAAACCATGACACTAGAGGGAGCGCTCTTGCAGAAATCACTGTCGAGAGAATAATAAAGCTATAAGTAAAGAAACCAACTGAATAATTATTCAATCAGAGCACCATAATCATTGACAGTACTAGGAGAGGCTCTGTGCCCCTACCAATGAAGGACTATCAGATATTCCAGTCACTACTGAATCTGATGTTTTTTAAAAGCCAGTGGCCACCAGTGTTCAAGGGTTCAAGCCAGGTACACTTACGGGAACAAAATGATAATTCTAAATTATGGCAGGTTGTCTCTGGACAGGGAGCCTTTAATTGTTGTTTTCTAATAGCCCAGGTATCATGGATACAAAATGAATTTGTCTCCTCTTCGTAACTGATTTGGGTAAGACAGATGATGAACACACTGTGTTTACCTTTCAGAGGTGGAAAGTGATGTTAGAGAATGTTACATGGAAATCTGTGTCTGTAGATACCTGGATGCTGGTATCTAGGATATGGTTATATCAAAAACTAAATGGAATCTAGAATGCCCCAAATAATGCCTTCTAAGTCACCATCCTAGTCTTGGGAATGTGTGGTACATGGGAAAATGTTGTTTCTGTTGTAAGGAAACAGAACGACACTATAATTTTAACTCATTTCATGGTGCGTTAAATGTAACTTTAATCTTTCTGCCAAAGCTGTATAGTGTAACAAATGACTAGTTAATTGATAGAATTATACTGTGATTAGAAAATATTTTGGGAAGTTGATTTGAAGCCCACAGAAGATATGCATGGAAACAAATTGGTCAGAAATATGAGTGAATTTAGACTTATTTTAGAAATAATCACACACAATTAAATAGCATCATTAAAACATATAAATGATTCAAATAACCATAGGTGATAGAGGAAAACGAGTAATCAGAGTTGTAAGAGAATATTAAAAGACCTGTGAAGAAATATGGCCATAATCACATGCTTGGGAGGAAATTCCTATTCTCCTTTGGATGAGCTGAAATTATGGTAGTTGTCAGGATGTTACTAGGCTTATTCTTCTGTATAAAATATTGTAAGACAAATAATAAAAAAGGTACCTGAGGAATATGTGTTAAGGACGATTTGACTGATGTCAGAGTGTGGACTGGAAAGGAAAATGTTAATCTCAGACCTGCAAGTCATTTTCTCCCTTTGCTATGAGATGCCTCTGGAAGGAAAGATATATCAAAAGCCTTTGTGAACATTATAAAGATAGAACTCCTGACAAACACGGTAATGTTATTTACTAGCAGGAGAATTCTTGTACATGAGTACTTTAGTACATGTATGTGGTCTAAGATTGTTTGTATAAAACCTGGAAATGTGTCAATTTATGGGGCATGGCTACCTGGAAAATATCACATAAGCTATGTAACCATCTGTATAGAAAATTGGAGATGTTTCATAACAGAAGTGCCTTTTTTTTAAATGTAAGCAATGCTTCTGCATGCAACATTTGTAGCTCATGATTGAATCTAGACCAGAACAGATACTAATGCAGCCACAAAAGGACCTGGGAGTGGTGTTGGTTATTCCAGACTTCTCCATCCTTCTCTTTTCTCATGATTTCCTGTCTCCTTGAAATGATTTGTATGGTTTAATTCTATGATCCTTGTGACTCTAATTTGAAACCTCGACCCTTTGATTTCATTTCATACTACATCCTTCAATGCTGAAGATTTGCCACTATAACCCTTGTAATCCACCAAAACTGTCCTCTTCACTTTAGAGCCTTAACAAAACTTGCCTGCTCCTTGATCCAAGTTCTCTAGACCTTGCTCTCAACTGGTAAATTGATCATTAATAATTAATATTCACTTTTATTATTATTAATTTTTTAAAGATTTATTTATTTGAGAGCAAGAGAGCGCAAGTACGAGTGGGGGGAGGGGAAGAGGGAGAGAATCTTAAGCAGACTCCCCATTGAGCATGGAGCCCTGTTGTGGGACTCAATCTCATGACCCATGAGATCATGACCTGAGCCGAAATCACCAGTTGGATGCTTAACTGAATGAACCACCCGGGTGCTCCTTTATTATTATTTTTTTTATTGTGAGTATTCTATGATCAAAGAAACTGATCTTGAGTCACTTGTTTTATCACAGAATCATAGTGACAGGATGTGTTATTTTCTGGTTCTCTTCAAATGGAGGTGATTCCTTTTACCTTTTGAACCATTCATGTGACTTTTCTAATGGCTCCCCTTGACACAGTTTTGAAATAAGTTCTTTTTTGTTAATATGTCTTATTTCTACAGTTAGGACAGAAAGGTATGTCACTATTTTCAACACCTCCCACACAGTGTTTAGCAGAATATATTTTCTGTAGAGGCACTTCATGAATATTTGACAAATTAAATCAAGTGGACAGATAAGCCTTTTGGTTTTTCTCAAACTAGGAGAAATTGTCATGATAACATTATTAGCATAAATAGGCAAATTCTACTCTGGTTTATTTCCTAAGATCCCACCCTTAGGAGAAAAGGTGAAATGTCTTTCCTCTTTTACATTTTCTTTATTGTGAAGAAAGAGACAAATGTTTATTTTTCTTTTCAGTGGGGGTGGGGAACAACTTCAAGGAGTTTTACTGAGTCTGTCCAGCAGGTTTCAGATAATTCCTGAATTCGCCAGTAATCAAAAATATGGGAGAAAGGAGAAATTAGTGAATTAGAGAAATTAAGAAGCCTATTATGTAGTACTGATTTGATGAATCAGTTGCTGAGGTTTAATGAAAAGTCACTGAAAAGGCAACAATGGGGAAAATTGGCATTTAGAGAAACTTATAATTTGCTTCTTCCTAAGAAACATTCACATTGAGGTCCAATTAAGATCAAAATAGCTTTTATTGGCAGTTCATTAAGCCCAACAGATGGTCATGATTTCTGTTGAGGGAGTTACAGTTTACAAATGAGGATTTTAATGAGTATTTAGATACTTGAGTACCTCCTCTTAACAGCACCTCCTATTTTCCCCCCCATCCATTGATGTACAAAAAGTCCACTCTAGCAACTCGGCACTGTTTGAGGAGCAATGGATGTGAGATGTTCAGAGGTCAGAACCTTTGGAGGTCGGGGCCATTACATGAAGTGCTGGGAGAAAACAGTCAATCATTAGTACTTTCTTGCTTCCTCCCGTCACTTTTTCTCTGGCAATTAGACCTAGGTTGGGATCTTTGATCTATTCATGAAGACAAACAGACATGTGGGGAAAAAAAAGGAAACAATAGGGGCGCCTGGGTGGCTCAGTTGGTTAAGCGACTGCCTCCAGCTCAGGTCATGATCCTGGAGTCCCGGGATCGAGTCCCGCATCGGGCTCCCTGCTCAGCAGGGAGTCTGCTTCTCCCTCTGACCCTCCCCCTTCTCATGTGCTCTCTCTCATTCTCTCTCTCTTTCAAATAAATAAATAAAATCTTTAAAAATAATTAAAAAAAAGGAAACAAGATATTGAGAAGATTGTCTTTACTTTCTCTTCTGAAACTGTAAATAAAACTCAACAAGTATAAAAGCAGCTTCGTTAGGAAAATAATTTATCATATGCAGCCTTAGGCTTTTGGAATTAAAAAAAAATTTCTTCTTGGAGTGCCTGGATGGCTCAGTCGATTAAGTGTCTGACTCTTGATTTGGGCTCAGGTCATGATCTCAAGGTCGTGAGATGGAGCCCCATGTTGGGCTCCATGCGCTGGGCATGGAGCCTGCTTAAGATTCTCTCTCCCTCTCTCTCTGCCCCTCCTCCACCCACCCACTTGCACACGCAGTCTCTCAAAAAGATATAAATAAACTCCTTCCCTTTTTTCTAAGAATTTACAATATTTTTGTGAAATAGATGTACATCACATACTGCACATCACTGAACAGGGATGTTGGTGTGGGCTGTTGTTTAAAGGGGCCATATTCTCACCTGCTGTTTTGCTGGCCACAGACAAAGGGAGTTGTTGGTATGTTTGTGTTTTCTCTATGTGGATACATCAATACTAATTATTAAATTTTCTTTTCTTGATTTCCTGAAAAAAAATTAATAGAAAGACTTCCTTTGTCAATATATCTCAGAGCAGGATATTTCCCTTTCTTTAGAAAATGATTTTATGTCAGGATCATTTCTGGGGGGCTCATCAAAGTTTAATGTGATATGTTCGTTTTTTTATTCTAGAAGTTGGTATTTCAATACTATGGTGTAATACTCAGAAGGCCCTAAAATTTAGTCTCAGAGTAGTGTTGTGATAAAGAAAAAACTATGACCAAAAAAATAATTTCATGAAAACTCAAGTTTTTTCCTTGAATACCATGAAAAACAATGATTTTACTCATGCTAGTAATAACTCAAACTCTTTTTGCTTTCTTAATAATTATTTTTTGTTTCTTCATATAAGTTTTAATGCTATTTAGATGATAACTCTTTTCACAGGATTACTTCATGTATTGGCACACGCTTAAAGGAAGGAAGGAAAGATCATTTTCCGGTCATGTCCCAAAAACTTGATGGCTGGGTGACACCATGAACCTTATGACTAGTTTCCTTGTTTCCAGTCTTATTAATTCAGTATCTTCTAAAAAATGATGACAAACAAGCAAACAAACAAACAAAAAAAAACCCAAACAAAAACAGGCTTGCTTAAATAGTTTTTATCAGACTGTTTCTAGCTGAGAAGCTCAGTGAGTGACTATTTCATGTTGTGTTACAACTGAATTTTTCTATGTGGATTTTAAGTCTCTTTTTACATTCTGGCTACACTGGTAGCTCTCAAATTCATTTTCTCCAGACTGGTCTCTGTATGGTTTCATGAACATGCCGTATGTATTCATTCTTTCACGTCTTTAATAGTGGTGTTCCTTTGTTCTGGAATTCTGTCTCCTCTCCTGCTTGTTTCCAACTAAAAACTACCAACTTCTTGAAATCTTCCCTGACAACTCCAGCACTTTTTGAACACTTTATTTAATTTCCTAGTACATTCACATTGAATTACACAAAAAGTTTTAATTAATGCAACATTTCATTTATCTGTTCTTATTGCAAATGATTATTTTCACAAGAGTGAGTTTTCCAGATGATGAAAGCACTGAAATGTCTTCATTTTTGTCTAGTTTTGTATGAAATCTTCCTGCAAAGTATTACAAACATCTCTGCCTAATTACATAAAGAATACAGAGCATACTTAATGATGATTCAGGATCATTATTATGAACATCAATTATTACACTATGCTATAATACAGTATATACCAAGGTGTAAAGGGCTATTTGATCTATGTAAACCTTCTTCTGAGTTTACATTTTCTTCAATTTCTTCTCTTGATAATAGACTTTCAGGTATCATCTTCTCTGGGGCCCATATTTCTGCCTTCATAATAAAACTACATTTTCCCATCTATCTATTCTAACGCTTTTAGATGGAATGGACCCTTCTTGTGGGTGGCAAGTGCTCTGCAGAGTGGTCAAGACAGCACATCATCTTAATTTCTAGGGGCTTGAGCCAATTCATCTGAGCCCTCACCCACATCAGGAGAATAATTTCTTACATTTTCCAACCCTGGGGTGTCCTTTTATGTCATTCTGACAACCAGAGAGAATGGGCAAGTGGTCATAGAAGCATTTATTTTTTACCGTCAACAAACTTGTGTATCTTCGAGGTCTTGATCTGACTTGCCTGGTCTCCAATTGCAACTGAGATGAGTATAAATTTGCTATTTTTTAATAATATTTCATGTCTTCCTATCTTCGATGTGATAAGAATATAAAAATGTCTTTTGGACATTTACCATAAAATTGGTTCGTTCTGAAAAATGATGATGAAAAATGATAATGCTTTATGGTTGTATCTGCTTTATATGGCAGAAGATTTCTCATACATTACCAATCTAAGCCTTATAATCATATGACATAGTAATTTCTGATACATTCATTTGACAGATGAATAAAGAGAAGTTTAGAGAGAGAAAGAGGTTAAGCTCTGGTAAGTAGGCTTCAAACTCAATTCTTTTGACCCCAATTCTGGTGGATCCTCATCTACTACTTCACCCTTTGAGCAAGGCATTGTGCTAGACTTCAAGAAGTCCTTTGCCAACTCAGAATGGGTAGAATGAACACAGAATAACTATGTATTTAGAATGTGATAAGTGCTTTGTAGGGGTGTGGCAGTGTGGTGGAAATTCAAAGGGTATGGTGTGGTGTGTGTGTGTGTGTATGTGTGTGTTTGTGTGCGTGCATACACATGCACGTTTGTGTGTGTCTGAGTGCTTGCCCAAAGCAAAACGTATCAGAAGGTCATTGACATTTATAAGGAAGATGTATCCTAAGAAATAGACCTTGGTATATATATGAGATGGAATAAGATGGCAGATAAAGCCATAGATTGGGGAAACAAAGTTGTGCAGTAGGACTCATACAAAGTACACCTAGGGGACCTGTGGGGGATAAATGGAGATTTAAGGTATTATATCAAGGAGGGTTGTGATTACCATGCTGAGGACTGTGTCCTTAAAACTGTTTCCCAGGGCGCCTGGGTGGCTCAGATGGTTAAGCGTCTGCCTTCGGCTCGGGTCATGATCCCAGGGTCCTGGGATCGAGTCCCACATCAGGCTCCCTGCTCCTTGGGAGCCTGCTTCTCCCTCTGCCTCTCTCTCTCTCTCTCTCTGTGTCTCTCATGAATAAATAAATAAAATCTTTAAAAAAAAAAACTGTTTCTCATAGATGGGGGGCTTGGTTTAATTGTGAGGGATGGAATTAGACATAACATTATAATGAATTTATTTTTTTCTTTGGTTGAAGAAAAGGTGGGATTGACATTTAAGCTTTTTGAATACGAGGCTAATATTGATGAAATTGCTCTTGATTATGATGTTCCAGACAGTCTTTGTTTATAAGCTCGTGTAGGGGGAGTTTGGAGATATCTTTATATTTGTGTAATTCAGTGCTCTTGTTCCACTCCAGATACAGATTCTTTAAAATGTCACTGGAGAAGAGATCAGTAGTGCCATAAAGACCGCTCACTGGGATTTTAATTAAAGATAATGTATTTATGCTCAAGAAAAGGTTATTGGAAATTATTACTAACACAATTTAACTTCATAGGAAGAATTTTATATTTTTCAATAACTTCTCTTTTAATATGGGTGATGTTTACATCATTTCCAGTTTCTTTTTTATCTAAAGCTTTGGTAATGCTCTTTTCTTTTTCTAAATAGTGATTGTATTGACCAGCTACTTACTTTAAAGAATTTGTCTCTTTAAGACAAATCATTAAAACCAGCTACTTAACCGCTTGGTTGAGCAGTTAACACATGTAAAAATAAACTTGTTAGTCCATTATAGAAAACAATCTACACTATATAAAATATACCTAAGCTCTCTTTTTCTTTTCTCCATTTTAGTGGGTGCACTTGGTTTTGCCTTTGCCTTATCTTCCAGTAAGACTTTCAGGATTAAGTAATTCCTAGCAAAGAAACAAAAGCAATATGATCCCATTCCTCAAAGAATTCAAGTTAAAACTGGTAATAATGTAAAATATTAGCCCGGGACACTGGGAAAGAACCAAATGGGATTGCAGCCCACATGATGGTAAACATTTTTGTGCTATGTTGAATTTAGGCTAGAAAGACACTCTTAAAATATTGAAATGCAGGTGTTTTGTTTTTTTTTTTTAAAGAAAAAGATACTGAGGCTTTTTAACTTTTATTCGTTCATTGAGGGGTGCCTGGGTGGCTCAGTTGTTAAGCAGCTGCCTTCGGCTCAGGTCATGATCCCAGGGTCCTGGGATTGAGCCCCACATCGGGCTCCCTGCTGAGTGGGAAGCCTGCTTCTCTCTCTCTCCCAAGCCCCCTGCTTGTGTTCCTTCTCTCGCTTTGTCTCTCTCTGTCAAATAAATAAATAAAATCTTTAAAAAAAATTAAAAAAATATTCATTCATTGAATAAAAAATTTAAAAATATATATGTGGGCCATTTTGAACTAAATATAAAATCTGAAACATTGAATTTGGTGGCACACTTTTATAATCAAGTTTCCAAATTGGAATAAACCCTTTGAAGATCAAATAGTCCTTGTGACTGTAATTGAGTCTAGTTCTATCAGTGCCTAATATTTTTTTTTAAAGATTTTATTTATTTATTTGAGAGAGAGAGAATGAGAGATAGAGAGCACGAGAGGGAAGAGGGTCAGAGGGAGAAGCAGACTCCCTGCTGAGCAGGGACCCCGATGTGGGACTTGATCCCGGGACTCCAGGATGATGACCTGAGCCGAAGGCAGTCGCTTAACCAACTGAGCCACCCAGGTGCCCAGAGCCTAATATTTTTATTTATTTTTTTAAAAAAAAAATTAAAGATTTATTTATTTATTTGAGACAGGGAGAGAGGGAGAGAGTGTGTGTGTGCACAAGCAGGAGGGGCAGAGGGAGAGGGAGAGAGAATCTCAACTAGACTCCATGCTGAGCCAGGAGCCCCATGTGGGGCTCCAACCCAGGACCCTGAGATCCTGACCTGCGCTGAAACCAAGAGTCCAACACTCAACTTACTGCACCATCCAGGTGCCCTCAGTGCCTAATATTTTTAGATTTTAGTGGGCAATATGAAGAAACTTGATTTTCTATATGTTACTTTAAATTTTGAGCCATGGTTTTTAGTTTTCCTAAGAGCTAAAATCAGAAAATACCTCATATACCTGTATACTGCCCTCTATCCCTTTTAAAGACAATTTGTAGAAAAGCTATTATGCCTTATTATTGCATCATTTGCAAGCAAGAAGTTATATCCATATCCTAATGTAAATTCGTAGTATGATTCTATTAATTTGTTACTTTCCAAAACATGGTTTTCCTTAAAAGTAAAGAATATGTATCCAAATTTTTGGGTCTTTTATAAATATTCACTAAAAGATATATATGTGTAGGGGCACCTGGGTGGCTCAGTCAGTTAAGCATCTGACTCATGATTTCAGCTCTGGTCATCATCTCAAGGTTGTGAGATTGAGCCCTACCATGGGTCTGTGCTCAGCAGAGTCTGCTTTAGATTCTCTCTCCCTCTCCCTATGCCCCTCTCCTCACTCACTCACTCACTCTCTCTCAAATAAATAAATAAAAATCTCTCAAAACTATACATGTGTTTAAGCATTATCTGTTTAGTTCCTTGCAAGTATCAGAAAATGACATTTCTGGATTTTGTATTCCATCTATTCACTGATGATCTCAAATTTATATCTCCAAACTGAGTTACTCTCCCAAGCTTCACATTCACATATCCAACTTCTTATTTGATATCTTTGTTTGGAGATCTAATGGGTATTTCAAACTTCATGTTTCCAATAGAAATACAGACTCTCTTAGTCTCTCTATCTCAATCCCAAATCTAATTTTCTCCAAGCCATTTTACATCTATTATACCAATTGCTCAATCAAAAGAAGAAAAGAAGAAAAAGAAATCAAGAAGTAATCAAGAAGTCATTCTTGACTTTTTTCTTTCTCTTATTCTTGCATGCAGCATGTCAACGAGCTCTACCCCCCTCTTCTAAAAATAACTGTATTTCAAATCTGACCGCTTCTCTTTATTTACCTTGCCATAACTAGTCCAAACAACCCTAATTTCTTGCCCTGATTTCTACAATAGCTTCCTGTTACTCTTCTGCTTGAAACCTTCCAAAGGTTTCACATTGTACATGAAAGTTCATTTTCAAAAGTCTGTATACAAAGTATGTACACAGTATACACAGCACCAAAGAATGCTAGCACTCCTCAGCATCCTGGTTTCTTCTGGTCTTATTGGGCATATAGCTAAACTACATTCCTCACCTCCCTTGTGGAGGCAGGATGCTTGGGCAATGGAATGTAGGCAGAGGTGTTTGTCACTCCCAGGCTTCACCCCCACCCCCCATTTCCCATGTGGGATCCCCTAGTTTCTCTTCCTGTTGTGTGGCACAGTTGGAGGCTCTATGTTAAAGATAGGATTGCCCCAAGATGAAAGGAGGATGGTCCTTCCCTTCCCATGGAGCGAAACACTTACCCCAGACAACTCTTATTGGAATGTGACACATATAAGAAATAAAGCTTTGCTTTATGAAGCCACAGTTTTAGTCACCACCCAGTTTGGCTCCTGTTCATCTCTTCAACCTCATGTTGTTTTTTGTTTTTTGTTAACACTCTGTCTTTTCTTACTTGCACCAGTTTCTCTGGATTTCTTTCGAACCCATGAATTCAGACAAATCAGAATCTTTGCACTTTCTATCTTTCTGCTTGGACTGATTTCTCCTTCAGATCAAAACATGACTACTTCCCTCTCTTCAATGAGATTATCAACTGAAATGCCATTTCTTCAAAGAGGCCTTCCCTGACCACCCATCTGAAACAGCCTCCCATACCAGTCCACTTTCTATTATATTACACTAACACATCTTTGTCTTAGCAATTATAAGTACCTGAGATAATCATATTGTGTTTATTTTTTGCTCCTTTCTTTCTTTTTTTTAAAGATTTTATTTATTTATTTGAGAGAGAGAATGAGATAGAGAGAGCATGAGAGGGTGGAGGGCCAGAGGGAGAAGCAGACTCCCCGCTGAGCAGGGAGCCTGATGCGGGACTCGATCCCGGGACTCCGGGATCATGACCTGAGCCGAAGGCAGTTGCTTAACCAACTGAGCCACCCAGGCACCCATTTTTTGCTCCTTTCTTCCTAGAATGTCAGGTAAGAGGAGGAATTCTTCATATTCACTTTTATGGCATGAAAATAGTATAGTAGATGCTCAATAAATATTTGTTAACTGATTCACTACGATACATAGGTATGTCATTTGAAGGTAGGAGTTGTATCCCATAGCCGAAATGTATATAAAGCATAAATCTCACAATAATTCTAATATAATGTCTCATTTAAATTACATGTAAATAAGATAACAATAGAAAGGTATAGGATTTGGAGGCAAAAACATCCTATTCAAGTTTTGAAACTATTGTGTGATCCTAAGAACTCATTCTTTCTCAGGCTCTGTCTCCACTATTTACACAATGGAAATGCTATTATTTGTACTTTATTCTGATGGTAATCTCATGAGATAAAATGTTTGTGAATAAGCCATACAAAGTGTATAGAGTTCACATAGTATAAGAGTTAAGACCATGAATGTGTTTTTAAACATATATAAAATACTTTGTGTGTAGATACCTTGTGTGTCTAAATACTTTGGGGGTAGGCAATGCTGATAAGTGATGTGTATGTTAATTAGAAGTATTTTTACATCTTATTAAAATGTGAAGTTCTCTGAGGTGTATAACACTTTCCGTCATCAGTTCCTTGGGACTTGAAAATAAAAAGGTGTTAGTTTTTTTTTCCCTCTTCCACATGAGTTCTATAGCTCAGATTTTTCTTTAGCATACTGCTAGTTCTGTCTGGTGAGGGTGAATTGAGTGTCAATATATGGGTGAAAACCTGAATTTTTGTTCTCGTAGAAATGTAAATTTTCCCTTCAATGGTTCTATTTAGCATTATTCAGAGAGGCCTATGCTCAGATTGCCCTTCATTGGCCTAAATCTTCCTAAACTCTCCCAACTGGGAATAAACAGTATCTTGGCAACAAATATTTATTGTTCATAAGCAAGTCTCACAATCGGGTTATTATCTGTGTGTACTTTTCCCAGAAAACAACATATATTACCACAAGCAGAACATGTAATGCTTGTAAAATTCCTGTGAGAAATGCTCTTTGAGAAATCAGGGCTGGATGCTGTTTGATATTGCCATTGGAAAAAGGAACACTTGTCTCCTGAAACTGCCCCAGTGAGGAAGTGAGTTAGAATTGGTTATCATCCTTATTCCTAATTCTGCTCCAGAGTATATAATAAAATGATCAGAATAAATCCTGCCTTTGAAGTCTCTGTTCCACCTTCAAGTGAAATTGTAGGTTGCAGGTAGTCTCCTCTGTGTCTGCCTCTAGCACCAAGGGACTTGGTTGAGTTGAGACTGGAGAAGGTCCTAGATTGCTCAGGACTTTCCTTTTTCAGCAAAAGGCTGAAATGCAATGTGAGATATATCATAATTGATTTTTTTAAGGCATTGCTTCAGGGGAAAGAATAAAGGGAAGAATAGAATATTCATTTGACTGTTTTTTGTCTCATGGTGTGCTGAAACATCCATCCTACTGCTTATTAAAAAGACAGTCAAAATAGGCCTAGTCCCGAGAAGAAATCATTTCTGATTTTGACAAAGCCCCTAAACAAAGTTGTTTTTAAATGCCATTATGCAAATTTTCACAAAGCAAGTGTTAGCAGCTTTGTCCTATTCAGTAATACCAGCAAAAGAAAATTTTCTTGATTTTGTTAATGAAATCTACAAATCAAAAACATTTGAATAGAGACCTAGGAGAGCACTTCTATTAATGTTTTATGATACTTATTTAAAAGAACATAAAGGAACCTGAGAAATTTTGTGTCAGGATGGAATTGAAATGCATTATTGCTTACCAATGCGAATATACAGGTGTTTCTTTCATAAATTGGATTCCAGCTAACCTAATACTCTGTTATAAAAGGGCTTTTACCTTATGGATGTGTGCTATTAACAAACTTTATGGTGCTAAGTATATTGCATTTATATGTCTAGTGGGGCCTGATCCAGCTTTTCAAAATTGTGCTTAATTAAACACTTGTGCCTCACTGAACATGCTTACTCTGGAGTGAGGAAGAGAATATGATCACACAAGCCAGTACTGTGGGTGTGATATGGGTTAGGTATGAGTATTTGTTTAGGCTTCGTTTTGTGCAAAGAAACCCTACCATGGCTGACCTTTTCCTTTTCTTCCATACTTGACAGTTCTTGTTGCATTAGAAATCTAACTTTTGTCAGGAAAACAAACAAAAACAAAAACAAAATTCAAAGTGGTCCCAAACCACAGCTCTTAGGATAAATTCCATAGACATTTTAGAAAATGTTGTAAATGCACAGAGTCAGCAACTTTAAATGGTCTAGTAAGTGTAAAATGGAAGTGAAAGTGAAAACTTACCACAAAAACATTGTGCACCTGAATACATGTAGATATGAATACATCCTTATACACCAACAGGAAAATATGCTTTAGAAAATGATCATGAAAGGAAGGATGCTATCACAGTGTGATAAACCTGACTTTTTAAATTCAGTTCATCATGGAGAGCTTTTCTTAGCAATGAATATAGCTCTACTTCAGTCTTTTCAGTCAACGTGTACTAATTCCATTGTGTAGATGGACCATAATTTATTCAACCACTCTCTTATTAATGATTTTTTTCTTTTGCCAGGGCAAATAATGCTGCTTGATACTCAAGCATATATCTTTCAGTGACTATTACGCAGAGTAAATTCTCAGAAGTTGAATTGCTGGGCTAAAGGGCAGCTACATTTTAAAGCTTGGTGACTTTGCCCAATTCCACAATAAAAGGTTGTAGGTGGTTTACAGTTCTACGAGTCATATGCCAGAGTGACTCTTCCCATACTTTTATCAGAACTGGCTTTTTACTAGTCTTTTAGTTTCTGCTATATGATGGCAAACTTAGAGGTTTGGACAAGTGTAAACTGCTTGGTGAAATATTTGCAAAGTAAATTAATAGAAAGGTTATCCTTCATATAATCGTAGAGGATCTGAAAGCTGAACTAAAGAGTTTGTCTCTTGGTCATTCAAAACCAGTAGATGCATACCATCGTGAGGTAGCCTGACACTATCCTGCTTGTTTTCTTGGGAACATGGAAACAGACTTAAATGTGTCTTTATTTAGTCCTAGAAGAAAATTTTCTTGATGTCTGCTGTGATTTTTAAACTATTTTCTCACCAACTCATTTTTATTCATCTATTACTACTCTTAAACTTTTGCTGCAAATAAAATTGGTTATTATAGGTATTGATGCTTGATATATTTTCCAGTCTTGTCTTGATAAAAGGTTTAGCAAAATAATAGTGATCTTTATACCAACAGCTAGAAAATAAAGAGTTTTACAAAAGTTTATTTTACTCCATGACTTTATTTTATTATTTCAAGTTAGGCATAAAATCTTTCCTTCAAAATTGGATGATCTTTGAATTGCTCCATTAGCCACACCTGCTTCAATGGAGGAATCTTGTTCTGGTTGGTTGTTTGGTCATAATGTCGTTCCTCATCTCAGGTAGGTTTTCCTTATTATTATTATTATTGTTGTTGTTTCAATTTGTTTGTTGTTGTTGTTTAATTGTTGGAAAAAGACCAGCAACTACCATTGTGACTTTTTCTTTTCAAGGGTTTTCACTAAATCCAGGGAACTAGCAGAGTATTAAACGATTTCTTCTTAAGCCAAAATGAGTTTCAGCGTTCCTTTTATCTCTAAAAATGGTGATATTATGAAAAGTTTCATTTTGGATTTTATGTCTACTTGGGGAGGACTGCTTTCATGTAAAGCATTTGCATTTCAGTCACTTGGAGGGTTGGTCTGGGAGGACAACCATTTGTCCATAGTTGATTTTAGTGGGTTCTTTCATTTGCTGTTATCTACATAGGCATTTCTACTTGGCTGGCTTCTATCTCTTCTCTCATCTGGTCTTTCATTAGGTCTGGTTGACCTGAATTGGCTCTGTTCTCTGTCTTTTATTTCACATATGCCCCTGTGACTCCCTCTGTCAGGTGGTCTTGGCAGTGGGCATTCATTTCGTTCTTGGCGGGGTTCCCCATGTGGAGTTGTGGTGCGTGCTCGTGTCTTGTGATGACAATGCCAAATCTCCTCCTTCATCTCTTCAGCTACCCTTCAGCCAGCCTTCACTGCAGTCCAACACCTTTTATTTATTGGTAACTGGGTCATTTTATAGCAGGAACTGCCTTTTCAAAATTTAGTTCTGAGAGTCAACTCTAGCATTGAAATGGATAAAATAAGGCCTCAGCTAGTTAAATTTCCATAATTTTCTGATATCTTTTGCCTGCATCGAATTTACTATTAGACTTAGTTTTTGACAAAATAAAATGAAGCTGGAAAATAACTTTATTCTTCTGGGGGTTAATATTTCTTCTAAATACCAGATACCTGGGTTTTTTCCTCTAGTTTTAGCGATGTATAATTGACAAATAAGAATTGTATAAATTTAAGGTGTACAACTTGATGTTTTGATATATGTATACATTGTGAATGGTGACCAGAAACAAGCTAATCAGCATATGCTTCATCTCACACAGAATTAACTTTTTCTTGCTTTCTTTTTCTCTCTCTCTCCCTCCCTCTCTCTTTCCCTCTTCCCTCTCTTTCTTTCTTTCTGTGGTGACAACACTTAAAATCTACTTCAGGGGCGCCTGTGTGGCTCAGTCGGTTAAGCATCTGCCTTTGGCTCAGGTCATCATCCCAGGGTCCTGGGATCGAGCCCCACATCAGGCTCCCTGCTCCGCGGGAAGCCCGCTTCTTCCTCTCCCACTCCCCCTGCTTGTGTTCCTGCTCTCGCTGTCTCTCTCTGTCAGATAAATAAAATCTTTAAAAAAAAATAAAATAAAATCTACTTTCTTACAAATTTCAGTTATACAATACAGTATCCACTATAGTCCCCATCTCTGCAACTGCTTCATCCTGGATAACTGAAACTTTGTTTCCTTTGACGGACACCTATTTCTCCCTTCTGCCCCTGGCTGTGATTATTCTACTCTCTGCGTTTATGAGTTGGACGATTTTAGATTCTACATATAAGGGAAATCATGCAGTGTCTTTTTGTTCTGGCTTATTTCATTTAACTTAATGTACTCTGGGTTCATCCATGTTGTCACAAGTGTCAGGATTTCCCTCTTTTTCGTGGCTGAATAATATTCTACCATGTGCATGTAGGTTTATATCACATTTTAAAAGGCATTTATCTGTTAATGAACATTTACTTTGTTTCCATATCTTGGCTATTGTGAATAATGCTGCAAATGGGAGTGCAGATATCTCTTAGAGATATTGGTTTCATTTTTTAAAAGATACATACCCAGAAGTGGAATTGCTGGATTGTATAGTAGTTCTGTTTTTAATTTTTGAGAATCCTCTATGCTGTTGTCTATAATTGTTATACCAATTTACATTCCTACCAACAATACGCAGAGGTTTCCTTTTCTCCATATCCTGGCCAACCCTCGTTATCTTTTGTCTTTGTCATAATAGCTATTATAATATGTGTAAAGTGTTATCCCACTGTGGTTTTGATTTGTGTTTTTCTGATGATTGGTGATGTTAAGTACCTTTTCATATACCTGTTGGCCATTAGCATGATTCTTGGGAGAGATGTGTATTCAGGTCTTCTGTCCATTTTAAATCAGGTTTCATATATATATATATATATATATATATATATAAATAAAATGCTATTGAGTGGTATGAGTTCCTTATGTATTTTGGATATTACCCCTTAATAGCTATGTGGTTTGCAAATATTTTCTCCCATTCCATAGATTGTCTTTTGACTCTGTTGGTAGTTTTCTTTACTGTACAGAAGTTTTTTTAATTTGATGCAATTTCACTTAAGTTGATTTTTGGGGACGCCTGGGTGGCTCAGTCAGTTAAGAGTCTGCCTTCGGCTCAGGTCATGATCCCAGGGTCCTGGGATCGAGTCCTACATTGGGCTCCTTGTTCAGCAGGGAGCCTGCTTCTCCCTCTGCCTGCCACTCCCCCTGCTTGTACTCTTGCTCTCTCTCTGGCAAATAAATAAATAAAATCTTTAAAAAAATAAGTTGATTGGGCGCCTGGGTGGCTCAGTTGGTTAAGCGACTGCCTTCGGCTCAGGTCATGATCCTGGAGTCCCTGGATCGAGTCCCGCATCGGGCTCCCTGTTCAGTAGGGGGTCTGCTTCTCCCTCTGACCCTCCCCCCTCTCGTGTGCTCTCTCTCTCTCTCACTCTCTCTCTCAAATAAATAAAATCTTTAAAAATAAATAAAAAAATAAGTTGATTTTTGAATATGGTGTGAGACAAGAGTCCAGTTTCATTTTTCTGTGTATGGATATTCAGTTTTTCCAAAACCATTTACTGAGGACTCTAAACTTTCCCCATTGTGTTTTTTTGGCACCCTTGTCAAAGATAAGTTGACCTTAATTGTGTAGATTTATTTCCAAGCTCTCTACTTTCTTCTGTTGGTCTATATGTCTTTCTTTATGCCAGTATCCTACTGTTTTGATTTCTGTAGCTTTGTAGTATATTTTGAAACTAGGAAATGTGACGCTTTCAGCTTTTTTCTTTTTGCTCAAGATTGCTTTGGCTATAAGGAGTCTTGTATTTTCATACTAATTTTAGGGTTGTTTTTTCTACTTCTGTAAAGGATGCTACTGGGATTTTGATAGGGATTGCACTGAATCTGTAGATCATTTTGGATAGTATGGACATTTTAGTGATATTAATTTTTCCAGTCCCTAAATATGGGCTGTCTTTCCCTTTATCTATGTCTTCCTTAATTTCATTCATCAGTGTTTTAGAATTTCCAATGTGAACATCTTTTACCTCTTTGGTTATTTCCTAAGTATTTTGTTCTTTTCGTTGCTCTTGTAAATGGGATTTTTAAAAAATTCTCTTTTGGATAGTTTGTTGTTAGTGTATAGAAAGGCCGGCCACTGATTTTTGTTTGTTGATTTTATATCTTGCAACTTTACTGAATGAGTTTTAGTTTGAACAGTTTTGTTTTGTTTGTTTTTTTAAATTGTCGTTGTTGAGTCTTTTGGGTTTTGTACATATATAATCATGTCATCCACCAACAGAAATAATTTTACTTTTTCCTTTCTGATTTGAATGGCTTTTCTTTTTCTTCTCTAAATGCCTGAGGATTTCCAGTACTTTATTGAATAGAAATGGTGAGAGTGTGTATCCTTGACTTGTACCAGATCATAGAGGAAAAGCTTTCAGTGTTCCATATTGTTTATGATGTTAACTGTGGATTTTTCTTATATGGCTTTTATTGTGTTGTGATAAGTTTCTTCTGTACCTTTTTTGTTGAGAGTTTTGTTTTGTTTTGTTTTGTTTTTAATCATGAATGGATGTCAAATGCTTTTGTTAGCAGAAAGAGTTAGGGGGTCCCCAGAAAAAGAATGAGAAGTCACCTTAGGGCCCCAGCTGTTTTCCGTGTTCTATGCCTTACTGGCCCTACTTGCCCTAGAGTACTTCTTGCAGAACTTCCTAGGAGGTGTCAGAATTACAAAGAAATACAAAAACTTCAATAGTTAAGGATTTTAAGGGAGCAAAGGGAATGCAAAAACTAAGTGTCTACGAGGCCAGGAAATAGCCTACTAATAAATTAGTGGTAAAACTCACAGTGCTATTTCCCAAAAGTAAGCAAGGCCCTGCATTCCTTACCTGAGATAAGGAGCTCCAAACCCCATCCAGTTTACACTGGTTGACTCTCAGGGCATATCCATAGCCCCTTCCCCCGTCCCACAGTTACCTCTGCTTCATTATAATGTTAAAATCTCTGCCCAAGGAGGAGCACAAACTTCATTAACATAACATAGGATGCTTGTAGGAGCATATTTTCTTAGTATTTTGTGCAACCTTATGTCTGCTTTTACATTCAATGGCAAAACTCCGTGTTCTGAATATTCATCCTCACTCCAAATAAAAGGAACCTACTCACCCAGACTCAGGGAGTCAAGGCTTTGGAAATTATTCCCCGTGATTTGCTGTAAATAAAGTTTCCTTTGTGTGACAGCTCCACCTGGTATAGTCTCTGTAACTCATTATGTTAATGTGGTGTATGACACTGATTGATTTACATGTATGCCTTGAATCATCCTTTCATCCCAGGGATAAATCCCATTTGGCTGGTGTTTACCATTCTTTCAAAGTACTGTTGATCAGATTTCTGTTTTTAAACATTCATTTTAATTCTTCCCTGGGATCTCTTTATAAACTTTGTCTATCTATGTGTCTATCTATCTATCTAATCTGTCATCTATCTCAGTTTAACCTAAGATGATTCTGGCTTCAATTTTATTCTAAAGAGTTTGTTTACTGAAACTCCAAAAAGATGCTTTAAATCAGTCTCTTCTATAAAGTAATTTAATTTTATTTGCATTTTGAGTATCAAGCATGTGACTTATAGATAACTGACCTTGAGTAAGCCACTTAACCCTGGGTTCTCCATTTCCTTATTCATAAAATGGAGACGATGATCCTTATCTCAAGTGCTTTTGGAAAATAACAAATGAAATAATATATATGGAAGTGCTTTCTAAATAGAAGTGCGATGTAATGTTAAACATTATTATTTGGGGACAGGTTATAGGATTTGGAGCTTTATACCATTAAATATCTCCTAAAGTCACTTGGAAGTTTGCAATAGGGAAAGCATTCACCTGTGTACATTCTTCAGTTCTTCTAAGCTTTTCTATTGTGTTTGACTTTCATCCAGGGAAAAATGATTAGCTGTTGAGACATTTTAAACAAGAGAGTGACGTAATTAGACCTGTGCTTTTGAAAGGTCATTCAGGCTGCAGCCGGAGAAAGAGAAGGACGTGGGTGGTAGTGGGAGTGGTAAGCCGACAGAGTGAGGAGATCAGGGAGGAGGCTGTTTGACGGATCATACAAGGTGATCATGGCATTCTGGATTTGGCAGCAAAGACCAATGAAAGTGTCAGCTTCGCAAAATTTTGAGGAGGCGGAATCAACCAGATAGGAAGAAGAAGAGTTATAAACAACATACAGGTTTTTGGCTTGATTAGCTAGTGGGAATTTTATAGCTTTTTCCTGGGGTGGGAAACACAGGGCAATTTTTGTTAGCAGGATTTTTCTGCTTTGCTTAAGGATAGGAAACACGGAACGGGGAACACATTTGTGGGAGCATTATTGGTTTATTTATGTACAAGCAGAGATTGAGACATTGAAATGGATAAATGTCACTGCAATCAATCACATAACTTTTCTGAAACTTAGGAGGGACACTGAACTACTGGTGGCAATTGTGGCCATACGAATAAATGAGACTGTTTAGGGAGATGGTTTGTAAACCAAAAGAGGACAAGGTCCAAGACAGTCGACATTTAACAGATGAACAGAAATGTCCATCTGCTGCCTATCCCATCTGAGAAAAAGTAGCTAAGATCATCAGGAAAGTGTGGCACTGCCTACATCAAGAAATGATGGAGTTTCATGTAAGATAGCAGAAATATGAGCATGTTTAAATTTTCTTTGGATGAATGACAGAACAAGAGAAAAAAATACCACAGGAAAAAGAGAGAGAGGATTAACAGAAAGAGGCCCCCAAAGAGGCAGCCGTGGATGGATCCAGAGAACTGTGGGAAGGAGGCATTAATTGTAGGAAGTTAATACCTCTTTATGAGAAGGAATAGGAAGAAGAGTAGGCACGGATGCAGAGAACTGAGGTAATTTCCCTCTGCTGGCTTCTGTTGTTCTCTGTAGAGGAGGGTGGAAGGCCATTCACTGAGTGATGAGGGATTTGGTGGCGTTTAAGGGTAACGGAGAGATTTGAAATACGTACTTTGCAGAGTGAATGAAAAAGCTAAGGAAGGAAACATGAAGATGCTTGGCAGCAAGTAGTGCTTTGTCCACTTGGAGACCTCCAGTGTGTCGTGAGACCAGTGTACCTGTTTGTGTCATTTTGCTTGAAATCCTACCAGTGTGCATGCAGGCACCGAGAAGATGAGAAGTTGGCTCGATCATGTATTGGTATTTAGTTTGGGAAGACTGCTGGAAGGAAAACAGAAAACAAGCATTACAGGTGATGGTAAGAGAGTTACTGATGTGATAAAGTGTGACATCCAGGGATAATAGAGAAAGAAGTAAAGGCTGAACATAAGAGGCCTCCATTGAAAGGATCGAGGACCAGTGGTCTCAGTAAGTCAAAAGAACAGATGCTGTGGAAGTTAACGGTGTGAGAGATCTTGGAGGAAAGAAGGTTGTGGTGAGAGAGGTTGATATTTGAGCTTAGGCGGTTTGGGGTGGATCAGTGCCTCGTCAGTAAACCTGGACCAAGAAGGAGGTCCAGTTTGTGGCTATTGGAGTGAAGATGAAGTGGATGTCACTGGAACTGAGGATGTTAAAAACCAATGGGATTAATGTGATGAATGAGAAATTCTTTTCTTGTAGAAGCCACCAAGACTGATGGCAATGCTTGGGACATACAGGAAGACGGTGATCTGAACCCTGAAGTTTTATTGTAGAAGAGAGAGTTGCCAGGCAGTTAAAAGATGCACAGAATTGGAGAGAGAAATGATAATCCAAAGTGGGGAAAGTGGCAGTCAAATTTGGGGTCAAACTTGAACCATATATTTCTTTTATTTGGCTCACAATATGTTTTTAAAATTTGGTTAATGTGCTATCATTTAAATATGTGAATTTTTGTACACATGTACACACGTGCACATGTATGTACAGGCACACGTGTACACACAATGAATTTCCCAGCTTTGCTTATAAGTTAGAACAATCTGGAAACAACAGCACAGATTTTCCTAAACAAGAACTGTATGAGGTAGGTACTTAGCAAAAATGTGAATCAGGTCGGGTGCCTGGGTGGCTCAGATGGTTAAGCGTCTGCCTTCGGCTTGGGTCATGATCCCGGAGTCCTGGGATCGAGTCCCGCATCGGGCTCCCTGCTCCTTGGGAGCCTGCTTCTCCTTCTGCCTCTCTCTCTCTCTCCCTCTCTCTGTCTCTCATGAATAAATAAATAAAATCTTTAAAAAAAAAAGTGAATCAAGAGCATTTTGGCATTTAAAGACTCCCTTGCTCTTCCTTTGTCAATAGGCATATATATTAAACTTAAGATATACAGAAATTACATAGATTTGCAACAAGATATGAGGTGAGAGGTCTGCTAAAATACAGTGAAATTTTTAAGACATAACATTTCATTTAAATATTACTATATTCTATATATTATAATTTCATGATTTTTAAACAGATTATGGGGCCTGTATCAAAGGATTTGCTTCTTCTATTATACCTTTGATAATATTATTCCAAAAGTGATTTTGTGCTCTTAGCTAGGTTATTTACTGTTCTAATTTTTTTTAAGTTTTTATTTGAATTCCAGTTAGTTAACATATAGTGTTATATTTGTTTAAGGTGTATGATATAGTGATTCAACACTTCCATACGTCACCCAGTGCTCATTCCTCTTCTGTGTTTGAAAGGTCATAGACTTGTCTCCTCTTGGCCTTGTTTCCTTCTGGACAAAGAATTACAAGAGAGTTGTTTGTTTTGTTTCTTCAAGATAGGCCCTCTTCCATCAAGAACTTTACTGTAAAAAGAAATTTGGTGTCTGACATTAGATTTAAATGTTCTACTTCTGTTCTTCTGACTTGTTTTCTTAGAAACATATGTTTCTGTACTCTCTGAATTCCAAATTTAATCATTTTCTCTGCCTTTCTAACACCTGAAAAATCTTGTTCATAGCTTCCCACAAGGGGAGCATTAATTTATGCATAAAAATTAAAAAGTCATATATCTTTTTTTGAAAAGATGTGATGGTTATTTTTATGGGTCGACTTGACTGGGCCACCGGGTACCCAGATATTCCGGGCAAACACTATTCCGGGTGTGTTTGTGAGGCTGTTTCTGGAGGAGATTAACATTTAAGCTGATAGGCAGAGTAGTGCAGGTTGCCCTTCCTAATGTGGGAGAATCTCATCCTGTCAATTGAAGGCCTGAATGGAACAAAAAGGCTGACCCTTCTTTAAATAAGGGGGAGCTCCTCCTGCCTGAAAGTTGAGCTGGGATATTGTTCTTTTCCTGCTTGCAAACTTGAACTGAAAAATTGACCCTTGGGTCTGCAACCTGCTGACTTTTAGACTAGAACTTACACCATTGGCTCTCCGGGTTCCCAAGCCTTTGGACTTGAACTAAAACTACACCATTGGTTCTCCTGGGTCTCCAGTTCGCTGACTACAGATCTTAGGACTTCTTAGCTTCCTAATTATGGGAGCCAATTCCTTATAATAAATCCCTCTCTGTACTGATATGTTGGTTTCATTTCTCTGGACAATCCTGACTAATATAGATGTCAAATGGAGATAAGGTACTCTTCTAAAATTTGATTTTTTGTTTTGTTTTGTTTTTTGAAACGGAGAGCAGGGGAAGGCAAGTATCTGTGGAAAGAGAGCCTGAACACAGATGCTCTTTTATGCTGTACAGAGCCAGTTCTCAGCAGATGTCTTGAGTAGTGAACATTAAATGGGACTATATGGTAAATACATTTTAAATTTGAACTTTGACTTATTCATTTGAGAATGGAGAAGTAACTGTCTTTTATATTCTAAAGGTTTACCATCCTACTGATCTATTCAGTGTGTTTCCTTATAAATGATTGCTTCAGGTAAATGACTAGAAAATTATTCTGATAAAAAGCATATTTTATTATTTTCTAATCCATCAAATACTTGTTTCTTCTTAGAATCATGACAAACATGAAATTCAATATTCAGATTAAAGTGCTTCATTTCTTTTTGGATCAAATGTCCATGAGGCTCTGATGTCTTCCTTAAAAAGTTTTTTTTAAATCTTTTATGATCTGGTATTATTCTCAATACTTTCAATAAAGGCCTTGCAATATAGCCTTTTATTGGGAAATAAAGATATTTTAGTAAGTAGATAGTATGACAGATGAGAGATCTGATAATAAGATCAGAGATCTAAGGGTCAGTCCTAAACATATGCCTTTCTCAGACAATAGTGCTATCGTTTTCTCTTTCAACCAGTCAAAATCTTCTTGTTCTTGAACTACTTTGTTGTTGTATGAATTCTATCAGGATTTATTAGTACATTAAAGAGGTAAATTAGCTAATGATATCCCTACCACAAATTTAAAGGGGTTCATTGTACTTTTGAGAACTTTAATTTTGTTTTATTTTTATTTTTGGTCCTGCAGAAAGATATATCCATTTGTTACTTGGTTAAAAATATGATACAGGGATACAGAAAATATATGTTCAAAGAGTTTTAAATGAATTCACAAATAAAGATTTCATTTTGGTTCTGCTCCTTTTTTCTGTAACTGTGTTTTTGTCTTTAAATTTCAGCTCCAATCATGAGCATTAAGTGGCACATTCGATCCTGAAGTTTTGCTTCAGCATGTTTGTGTTTGAGTGTGCTCAGGCTTTGTGTAGCTAGTTGCTGAATTGCTGGTGGAGACTGTTTTTAGCGTTCAAAATCATGGTATGGCTTGTTGTTCCACTGGCCTTTTAACTTAGAAAAAATATATTTTTTAATTCCCAGAAACACTCTGGAAATATTTCTATGGTGCCAAATTACAGTTATTAGGTGGTGGCAAGATATTTTGATTTGATATAAAAGAGTGTTTTTTAGCAAGACTGTCACTAGGGTGTGCAGGGCCCTAGGTGTTATGGACTGAATTGAGTTCCCCCGAGTTCATATGTTGAAACCCTAATCAATGATGTGGCTGTATTTGGAGATAGGGATTTTAAAGAGGTAATTAAGGTTAAATGAAATCATAATTTTTTTTACCATCATAATGCCCTATTCCAATTTGACTGGTGTTCTGCGAGAGGAGAGAAAGATCCTAGGAGTGCATGCTTACCCAGAAAAAGCCACGTGGAGACACACTGAGAATGTGGCCATCTGCATGCAAGCCAGGGAAAGAGGCCTCACCAGAAATCAACCCTGCTCGGACCTCGGTCTTGGACTTACAGTCTCCAGAACTCTGAGAAAATAAATTTCTGTTGTCTAAGCCACCAGTCTATGTATTTTGTTATGGCAGCCCTAGCAAACAAATACACTAGGCAAATATTTTTTTATGAACCATCTTTTCAGGTGGAATGTTCCTGGCTAATTTCATATTTTACAAGGAGAAGAAGGTAGCAAAACTGTTGTTACTCATGATGTCATGGTTTTGTTTCTTTATTTTTTTTTTTTTTTTTTTAAAGATTTATTTATTTATTTTGAGAGAGTGAGAATGAGAGAGAGGGAGAGTACATGAGAGGGGGGAGGGTCAGAGGGAGAAGCAGGCCCCTCGCTGAGCAGGGAGCCCGATGCGGGACTCGATCCCGGGACTCCAGGATCATGACCTGAGCCGAAGGCAGTCGCTTAACCGACTGAGCCACCCAGGCGCCCCGGTTTTGTTTCTTTAAAATAATATAGATCTTGCTTCCGCAGTTTCCCAGTGCCATTTATTTAAAGCTGGTTACATCATTATTCACGATGCAGCATCATTTGTTATGCCACCTGGGAGTACTGGTGTCCCGTGACTCTTTCAAAGGTTGTTTCTTTGCTTCCTTGATAATGACTACAAATGCAAGGCATACCAAGAGTGTGCAAGAAGATGTGAAGCATACCTAATTCATTTTCTGGACATACTAAATTTCTCTTTCAAAAGCTTTAGAATAAACATAGAACAACACATCTTCCAACCATGTCTTTGCTTGAACTCTTTAGGCTGCAATTACTGCATTCCTAGAAAGTGATCCCTTTTGATGGTGACCTTACCCCTGACTTCTGGGCACTCCTGTCTCCCCATGCTGCCATCCATAGGAGGATAGGTGAGGTGCTGAGAAGAGCAGTGCTGGATGTAAGGAATGTTCATCCCTCATCTGGAATGATTTAGGACTTGTAGGGGAAATCATGATGTCACCATGATGGGAGTCAAGAAAGGACACTAAGGGAAGCACCTTGTTGGTATTAGCAAGCAAGAGCTCAAAAAGTCTTCACTGGAGAGGGGCATAGCTATCTGTGGTCAGGCCAAGGAGAGGTGAGGTTTATATCCTGCCACCATGGCAGGTATGTGTGGGTACAGGGTAAATAATGCCTGCAACCACCCCCATCACCCTTGGGTGTTATAGACCACAGCAGTGTTCTTGGAACACCAACCAGCAAGAACAATATATGGGAAGTATGTATGGCTCATCCCCAAGGGTTGGTATGGACTGCAGGTGGCCCACAACTGCAGATTCATCCATAGTGAGACCTGAGTGAGACACCCCAAATTTTATACCACAACAGTCAGTGGGATGGGTTCTGGAACTAGGTCCTCCATGGGGTTATGATATCACTTCGAAAGTCTTCTGTGCCTCTAGTTGGTTCCATGCTGTAGAGGGGGTCAGGGTCCGAAAAAACAGAAGCAGAGTCAGACCCTCCACAGATCCCCATCCTGTTCAGCTCAGGCATCCTGCTTTGATGGCACTACCTGGCCGAGCCACTCCTTGATACTGAAAGGAACTTAGAAAATTTAAAGAAAGATAGCCAAGGCTTTAGAACCCCTGAGGCAATGACTTGCCTGGATCTAAGGGGGTACTAGTCTTTAGTACCAGGTCAGTGATGATCTATGTTTGGCAGTTGGTCAACCAGTTCTCTCTTTTCAGTTCCTTCTATTTGTTTCTCTCTTCATGGATATTTTACCAGCACTGCCAATCCTTCCTTAAATTAGGCAGGTTTTGGACTAGGGTCCATACAACATTAAAACTCCCCCTAAGCCCTGCCTGAAAAAAAGCAAGCAATTAATGTTTGACTTGGTAATAGCGTTTTCTTCTATTGCAAATATGTCATGTCATCTTTCTTCTGAGTACTCTAATGTATATTGTAATGTTGTATTAAAAACACAATTGTATGACATAGTTTTCTGTTGCTATTTTAACAAATTACTAGAAATTTGGTGACTTAAACAGTGCAGACTTATTATTTTATGGTTTTCTAGGTCAGAAGTCTGACACAGGACACAGTAGGCTAAAAGGAAGGTGCTTTCGGGCTGGTTCCTTTGGGAGGACCTGGGTTAGAATCCACTTCCTTCTTCTTTTTTTTTTTTTTTTTTACCTTCTAGAGGCTGCCTGCATTCCTTGGATGATGGTTCCTTCCTCCATCTTCAAAGATGACAACATTGCATCTCACTAACTTCTTTTCCCTAGCCACAACTCTCTCTAATTACAGCCTGTAAAGGTTCTTTGCTCTTAAAGACCCACTTGAGGAGATTGGGCCCTCTTGGATAATTTAGGACAATCTCTCCATCAAGGTCCTCAACCTTAATTACATTTGCACAATTTCTTTTGCCATATGTGGTAACATTTTCACAGGTTCCAGATGATGATGGTGTGGGCATCTTTGGGGGGCTACTAGTATTTTGCCTACCACAACAGTTTTAACAACAAAATAGGATGGCAGGATCTTTATGCTACTTAGAATACTGCTCCTCTACTGACAGAAAAAATCATGCTTAAATCCTTTGATCATTCACAGGTAAAGAAATTTTAAAAAGCACCCATGCTATATGTTTACAATTTTTTTTTAAATTTTTTTTCACAATTAATTTGTTTTTTTTTAAAGATTTTATTTATTTATTTGAGAGAGAGAGAGAATGAGAGATAGAGAGCACAAGAGGGAAGAGGGTCAGAGGGAGAAGCAGACTCCCTGCTGAGCAGGGAGCCCGATGTGGGACTCGATCCTGGGACTCCAGGATCATGCCCTGAGCCAAAGGCAGTTGCTTAACCAACTGAGCCACCCAGGCACCCCTACAATTTTTTTAAAGATGATTTTTTTAAAGTTATTAAGTAATCTGTACATCCAACTGGGGCTCGAACTTACAACCTCAAGATCAAGAGTCACACGCTCTTCCGACTGAGTCAGCCAGGTATCCCACGATTTTTTTTTTATTAAAAGATGTGGCTATATCACAAATGGATCATTCTGTTTCATTTTTAGTGCCCTGCAGTACATTTTAAATGATATAATTTCAATAATTATTACTGACAATTTCCTTTTCATTCTGTGAACTGGAAAATGCCAGTGTTGACATTTATTTAATACTTAGTTATGTGTACAGAAAGATTAGAGTCCTAAATTTACCACAATCACCAAACCCAAAGGAAAATTTTAGCATCTGACAAGGAACTATTCACCACCTGAGACATGTTGTTAATTTGAATTTGGGATCAAGGAAGAGAGTAACGATTGCCTCGAGTGCCTCAAACCAGGGCTTCCTGGGGCTGGTTGATTGGAAATGTAGCTCAAAGAATGTGGGAATTTTTAGCTAAGAAATAAAAAATGTCTTTCAGCGTTTTGAAAGCATGTAGAGAAAATGATCTGATGTCATGAATGTTGGTACTATGATGGGACAGGATTAATAAAATACCCTCAGCACTGGACTAGAAATCAAGAGATTTTTGTCCTTGAGCCCCTCACTAACTTGTGTAAATAAAGTGTTTCACCCGAGCCTGTTTCTTCCTATGGGTAAATGAGAAACTTGAGACAGATTATCTCCAAGGTCTCGTTTAGTTTTTAAATTTATATTTTATATATATTTATATATATTTATATATATAAATATATATATTTATATTATATTTTATATCTATATAATAGATAAGTTTTTGATATTCCCATTTGTGCCTTACCATATCAACTTGCACATATGTCTAGAGTAATAGTCATATCATGTAGTAATCCAATTTATGGGTATCACTGTCTTCCATTAGGTACTTTGTTTCTCTAGGGCAGCTATTTTACTCATTATTCCTTATGTCCCTGGAATTCAGAATAGGGATTATAATGTGGTAAGTCCTAAATAAATATTTTTTGGAATAAATGCATTAATGCACTATTTCTCAATGTATGTTCTGTGTACATACTGGTCTTCTGAGATAATCTGCAAAAGGAGTGCCATATTATAATGCTTGTTGAATGTGACTTCTCTTTCTCCATATGAATATTTACAATTAACTAAGGGTTTGAGAAGTTCTGCAGAAAGGAAAATAACTTAATTTTGTATAAGCTGGAATTTTACACACATTGGACTATGAAACCATTTAAAATAAAATCCATGCAAGATGCTTTGTGAAGCAGTACATTGATCGATTAAGCATATAATGCTGATAAATATGATCTTTGTTGATTCTGAAGGAATTCCATATTCTTAAGAAATGTATTATATTAGTTATAATATGATCTCTATCTACCTCATCTCAAAATATTCTCTCCAGACATTATTACTTTAGTTTCACAGGCTTTCTCAAGTCAGCAAATACTGACTTTCCTACTCAGAGCCTTTGCACCAACCTTCCATATTCTCAGGTTGAAAAAATTTGTTGTTCTCTCTTATAGAACTTGTTAGTTTCCTTCATGGAATTTATCACTATTGGTGGCTTTATTTAAGGTTTGTCTTCTTCATTAGACTCCATGACCACATTGGTTATATATATATATTTTGTTCGCCATTTTTACCCAACTCCTAGTCCATAATGTGAGCTTAATAATACTTTTTGAATGGAGAGAATAATCTAGTTGTTTATTCTACCAGTTTGAATAAACTGCTGAACAATGAGCTTTTTTTTCTAGCTTTACTAGGCATAATTGACAAATAAAATTATAAGATATTTAAAGTGTACAATGTGATAATTTGGTATATGTATATGTTGTGAGAGGATTTCCCCCCCAACCAGTTAACACATTCATCACCTCACATATTTCTTTTTTTTTTTTTTTTCCTGGTGGAAACACTTAAGTTCTAGTCTCTTAGCAAACTTCAATTATACAGTACTGTGTTATCAGTTATAGTCACCAAGTTATGCATTAGATCCTCAGACCTTATTTGTCTTATAACAGAAAATTTGTACCCTTTTTCAACCTTTCCCTTTTTCCTTCACCCTCAAACTTCTGTACTTTGTTTCTCTGAGTTTGACTTTTTTTTTTTTTTTTTATATGTTTCCTCATATTAGTGATACCATGTGGTATTTGTCTTTTTTTGGCTTGTTTCACTTAGCATGATGCCCTACAGGTTCATCCATGTTGTTGCAAATGACAGGATTTCTTTCTTGGTTCTAAGGTTTAATAATATTTCATAATATTCATATATTCATATTCATAAATAGCCATATCCATATATATATCCCATTTTCTTTATCCATTCATCCATTGATGGACACTTAGTTTGTTTCCTACCTTGGCTATTGTGAGTAATGCTGCTATTATCATGGGATTATAGACATCTCTTTAAGATAATGGTTTCATTTCCTTTGTATGTACACCCAGCAGTAGGATGTCTGGATCACATGAGAAAGTTCTATTTTAATTTCTTGAGGAACCTCCATACTGTTTTCCAGAGTGGCTGCACCACTTTGCATTTCCACCAACAGTGCAAGAGGGTTCCCCTTTCTCCACACCCTCAGCAACATTTGTTATCTCTAATGATAAAATTTAAATGATGAACCTTTGGTTACTTTTTATTCTTTAAAGTATTTATTCATTGGAACATTCTAACTGATAGGATACTAGAAAATAGACTTTTCATGGGAGCATGAGAAGAGAAAAATGAAGCAAAACAAATAGTGTGGTGTATAGCTTAGTAGAATGGAATTTCATCCCTAGAACAGAATATAAGAAGGAACCCAAATTTTAGAGGCCTCTTTGTATGCTCTTTCTATAATTAGAAATTCCTACATGAAGTTGAATGTGAAGAAAGTGGAAAAGATTTGAGAACTTTGAGAGCTTTATTATTTTATCAATTATTGATTCAGATGACCAGGAATTTTATAGAGTGTTCAGATAGATTGGGTATCAGAACTACAAAGCATCATGGTTAATTTTGTATGGTTAACAGTGATAACAATAAAAATGCCAAAATATCAAGAGACTGTGACAAATTTTCCAAATATAAGCTTTAGCAATTCATTCTCTCTGATGCAGGTGGAAATGAACAATGGATTAGCCCCTTTGAGCAAGAGGAAAGCGGGGATCAGTGGAATTGTGACTTAGTCCTTGTCAGCAGTGCTTACGGGTACAACTGGAAACAGCCCTGTATTTGCTGATCTGTTCTTTTGCTGTACTGATGAGTATCTCTCTCCCTCTCTTTCTTTCTCATCAGCTTGATACTTTGGAAAACATTTAGCCTAATATTTTAGGCAGGGTAGACAGTTCAGGAGCTCTTATTTCAAGATTTATTTCTTGGGGAAAATTGGAATCAGGGATAAATTTCTCTAGGAAAGTCCTCTTGAGGGAGCTGAGAGTTGGTGGGTGGAGTAGATGCCATGCCATGTGCTTTAAAGCAGTCATTGCAAATGAGTGCACTTCTATAATGATATGTTAAGCAGTTTCTAATACCCAAGATGAGTGAATTACAAAGAAAATATAAAAAAATATATATGCAAGAGAAAGATTAATTCTAATCCATTCCCCACTTCTGATATATATATTTCTGGAAGCTTTTACATGTCTGGCAGTCCCGAAAGCTCTGTGGCAGAAGATATGATCTTTCCCTAGGGGTTTCTTCTGTCTGAAGCATGAAGTGCAGAGAGCATAGCATTATTTTGCTGCAAATTATACCTTCTTATCTGGGTTATTTTCTTTTAACCAGTTTTGGTTTAGAATGTACTTAATGCTTATGATCACAACTGGTGTCTCATTATTGGCTGTTAGATGCTGACTCAAAGCTCTTTAGCAGGGTTTTCATTACTTGAAAACATCATTCGTTTGTTTAATAAACATTTCTTGAGCTGTGTGTGTGTGCTATGTACTCACTGTTCTATGAGTTGGGACATTGCACAGAAGAAGCAGGCAGAAAGCCCTGTTCTGGCAGAGCAAGAGAAAGAAGGAAAGTATATTGTGTGTTTGACAGTGACCACTGCTAAGAATATAAATCATGGAAAGGAAGTATAAAATATCAGGGGTGGCCAGTGAAGGGGTCACAGAGAAGTAAATTTTATGTAAAGACCTAAAGCAAGTGAAGGAGCTAGATATCTCCGGAAGAGCAACTGAAGAAGATGGAGGAGTAAGTGTAATGCCCAGAGGTAGGAGCTTGCCTATTGTCTTCAGGGCACAGAGAGAAGGCCAGTGTGTCTGGGATGTTATGAATGAGGGCGCATAGCAAGAGATAAAATTAGAGAGGGAATGTGGGCCTCATGTTGGGCCCTAAGATCACTGTAAGGCCTGGATAGTAGAATCATCTGGGAAGCTCAGGACATTCCCTGGACCAAGGAAATCCAAATCTCTGGGGAATAAACCCAGGCATCGATAGTTCTGAATCACTCAGTGTGCAGCCAAGATTGAGAAACATCACTATTAAAAGTGGAATGATATGATATGAATGACACAATGAGATGTCTGTTTACAAATATTCACCTTAGCTGGTACTTTGTGAATATTCTGAAGGCGGAAAAAGGGTAGGGATTTTTAGTTGGGAGGCCATTGTAAAAATCTAGGCGAGAGACGGTAGCAATGCAAGATGGCAAGAAGTAGTAGCATTTTGGATATATTTTGATGTATAACTTACATCCTCTAAAAGTTCTGATGCTAGTCTGCAATAAGTAGCTTATATAACTCAAGTGTGTGAATATGCTGGCACTGACTCCTTTGTACCCAGCCTCACTATCATGGTTCAGAAGAAGGGGTAACTGGCCTTGGAGGTGCGGGTAGTGTTCTGCTTCTTGATCTGGATAATGATCACTGGTGTATTCAGCTTGTGAGAATTCATCAAGTCATACATTCATGATTTCAGCACTTTTCTGTATATATTTTATTCTCCTATATAACAAGGTGGAAGAGCCTATTTTCGAATAAAAAAAAAAACCTGAAGAGACTTAAAAATTCATTGGTAATGCCTCTCTCTTGTTGAACGCTGCAGGATGGTACAAGTGATTATGAACATTTGGACATCCTTTCTTTCTAACCCCCTGATGAGCTACACCGTTCATGTGTGCCAGTTGTCTATAGAGGCCTTTGTTGACCTTTGCCATAATAATGAACTTGTAAGATATCTGTTCTGTTGTGATGACGTTCCTTAGATGAAGCTCTTTCCCTCCTTGTTAGTATCAGACCTGGTGGGATTGAGGCCCTTGTGGAAGTGAGATGGATCTTTGATTTGGTTGGGTGGGGGAAGAAGGGGCATGTATAAGGTCACCAAAGAGCAGGGAAATCAGTTAATTTAAGAATCTTTGCTCTCTTTAATACTGACTTTGCAATGTGACCTTGCACTTTACTAATCCTGCTGTCTTAAAATGGGACTCTGTACTTTGAGGGAGTTCAGCGAAAGTTAATATTTGAAAAGGCTGAATGGGCCCAAAAGACAAACTAGTATAATTGGATCATATTCTGAAATGCACTAATGTGCTTTTTTTTAAAAATAGACTTAAGCAAAGTTTGCACTTATAAACAAAAGTGAATAGATGAAACATTCTTGTCTCGTAGGAAGAAATTGACACACCAGACATAAATCACTGGGATATTCATTTGTTGGCAAATCCAGTGCATTAAAAGAGAGCATTTGCAAGGAGCCAAGTCACAGCAAATACGTTGGCACTACTTCATGGATCTATACCTAGAAAGAGTAAGCTTGGAAGGCGGTGCCAGCATTGGCTTGAGTAGGACACTTGAAGGGACAAGTTAGATGCTAGTGCTTTGTGTGATACTAAGGAGAGCATCATTTGGATTACCAAACTCAATTCTGTTCTCTATTCAAGTAGTTTGAGTTGGTTTTGAAGATAGAGTTTCTCAGGACCTGAAGGGGATGCCTATGTATGCCTAATGACTTTCCAGAGCAATATCTGATAATCCTTACATGTCAGCTCATCAACATAAAAGCAATCTCAAAGAGGATTTTTATGCTGTGTGTGTGTGTGTGTGTGTGTTTAACTCTGCTTTAAAAGCTTGTGAGAAAGGAGAGAGAAAATCTTTTCTGTACTGAAAGAGATGCAAAGATACCAATCATTGGCTTTTGCTGGGCTGACGGTGCACTGAACTTCTGCAGCAAATGCATTTTATTGTAAGAGGATGATGTGAAAAAAAATGCTTTGCCACATACATACAGGCAAATATTGCACCACAGGGCTTGTATTAATTGCCATCTACACCATATGCTCTGCTTAGTCAAATGCATTGCCTTGTGAAAATTGCTTTTCCTGATAAGCCTGGTATAGCCATCTTTCATTTATTTTCTTTTTTAGAATTTAGTCTAGGCATTCAAGCTAATCAGTAATGTTAACACTTAATATATTGAAAACACTGTCATTTCTTTTGTTTATTTTTCTCAAAAAAATGTTTTCTAGACCTGAAACATATAATAAAGAAAACATTGGAGATTTTGAATATTGTTTATATTTTTGTTTAATTAAATTTTGTGGGCTTTAAGAATATGTTCAGTATCTATAACTTTGAAATTTAAATTAATGTTTTCTTTTTTCTTTTATCTTTGCCTACTGAGTAAAATCGATCACTCTGAACAAAATTCAAAATAGAAGCAGGCTTTTCCCCTTTACTTCTCACGCAGTGGTGCTAAATGTGGCCTGTGGTTTTTTGAGCTTCCATAGGAACAGAATCATGAGGATGGGTCTCTTTATTGGTTCTGGATTATCTGGAAGTATTTTTCTGATCTGATAAAATTTAGCAGCACTAATGGCATTGTTGCCAAAAAGAAAGGGGACACTGTAGTCCATGACATGCTATGGGCAAAATGCTAATGCTCCATGTTTTGCACCCCCCATTCAGTCTCATAAGAATGGGCCTTGGGCCTTGGACAGTTCCTTACCAGGAGTTAAAGAGCTCACACAGCTTGTGCTAGGCTTATCATCTCATGGAGGATATCTTTCTCTATCATGAGCCCAAAGTATTCTCTTTTGTTCTGCTCAAGAGTTGGCATCATATAGACCTTGGCTAACCTCACTGCTGTATCTGTCATCTGAGAGGAGGGGATGAGATCCTTCCACTGAGGCACAAGAGGGGCATATGTGAGCAAATTGCCCTATGGTGGCTTCCAGGAGTCACCCATGAGGGACCGGCACCCGCTATTGAAGCTGATCTTGCTCTCTCTCTTCTCTATGTGAGTAAAGCATTGTTGCATCCAGTGCTTCACTGCATTGTGTTTTCCCTGGTGACACATAACTCGGATGCCAAGATGCAATGGGCAGAAGTGTTGGAGTCCTTCCTTGGAACTGGTAAATGTGCACAGTGTTCTGCAAGATACTAGGCTGTTTCTAAGTGTACAGGAGAACTTGAAGAAAGAAAATGGTGGTCTCAAGTTTCCAGGTGGATTAGAATGCATCTGACTAGCCTAAACTTTTATTTAACATAAACAGAGGGCTAAGATTTCCAAAAACCAGACCTAAAATCTAGTCCTGAAGTTGCCTGAATTTCAATGTAAATTGGATTCACCACCTTGCAGAATTTTTTTATGTTGGTTACATGGACTTGGAAGAAGTGGAAACTAAAAAATTGAGATGGGGACATACAGACAGATCCTGATAAAACTGAAGACATTGGATTTCTTAATTCCATTGAGCCTCCTTTGCTAGAAGAGGCTCTTCATCCATTGTGTGTAGAGGTTGATTTCCACTTCTCTGAAGAAAATAAAGTCTCCTTTGAGATAAAAGCCAAGCAAAGCACTGTTGAGGTACAAAATGTGACACATGACATGTGCCATACAAAGATAACTGCAAGATTGTACCAATTTTTAAAAGAGATTTATTTATCTTAGAAAGAGAGAGAGCGAGAGAGTGTGTGAACGTGAGCAGGGGGAGGGGCAGAAGGGGAGGAAGAGGGAGAGAATCTCAAGTAGACTCCCTGCTGAGTGTGGAGCCTGACACAGGACTTGATCCCATGATCCTGAGATCATGACCTGAGCTGAAATAAAGATTCAGACACTCAACCAACTTGAGCCACCCAGGCACCCTGATTTTACCAATTTTTATTGACTCTCTACCAAACAAATAGGCAGTAGAAGCCTAACATCTTCTGTCCTAAACAATGGCCAGAGCAATTTAATCTTAATATATATATGTATATTTTTAAGGTTTTATTTATTTATTTGACAGAGAGAGAGAGAGCGAGAGAGGGAACACAAGCCAGGGGAGTGGGAGAGGGAGAAGCAGGCTTCCCGCTGAGCAGGGAGCCCAATGCGGGGCTGGAGCCCGATGCAGGGCTCCATCCCAGGACCCTGGGATCATGACCTGAGCCGAAGGCAGATGCTTAACAACTGAGGCACCCAGGTGCCCCCCATCTATGTTTAATAGGAGTGTCCAGAGAACACTTTTGCATTTGTTTACTTATTTATTTATAAAAAGATTTATTTATTTATTTGAGAAAGAGAGAGAGAGAGCTGAGAGCAGATGGGGCAGAGGGGGAGGGAGAGAGAGAATCTCAAGCAGACTCCCCACTAAGCACGGACCCCCTTTGTGGGGATTGATCTCACAACCCTGAGATTATGACCTGAGTTGAAATCAAGAGTTGGATGCTTAACTGACTGAGCTACCCAGGCGCCCCCATTCTCTGCATTTAAAGTATAAGAAATATATTTGTAAAGGAGCCCAGTTTCCTTAAAGAGCTCTATAGTGGGCTATTCTTTATAGGTCAGGACTGACAGTGGGTATACTGTCATCAAAATGGGCTGTTAGAATTCAAAGAAGATGATGAGATCCTAGGTGGCAGGGACCAAAACGTGGCCCTTAATTGTCAAAAGTAAGGTGGGCATAGTTACCATATTAGATAGCAGAGCTGAATCAGTAATCAGAATCTGATCTGCAGAGAGAGAGAGATCTTTGATATTCATGGTGTCTGTCAAACTGAAATATTTTTACAGCCTCTTTTTTTAATTTAATTTAATCTTTTTTACAGCCTCTTATAGTATTACTTGAATTGTTTAAGTGGCAAACTCTAGGTCTGGGAATAAAAGTCTGACTTGAATAACAACAATAGAGTCATGTCCTTTTGATTAATTCCCAGACATGAGCCAGTTTCCAGATCCAGAGTTCCTTGAATGAAGGGGAGGCCAGGTTCCCTTGAGGAGTGATCCTTTGACATAGCCAACCTCTTATGCTGGAAATCTCAATGTTCCTTAAAGGGACCTCTTGTTATTTACCAGGTTAGTGAATTGAAGAAGGGGAAATAACCAGTGTTTTTGGCAGTTACTGGATACTGGTCTCATAACTGACAATTATTTCTAGAAACCCCAAATGCTACTGTGGTCCATAGTCAGAGGAGGGGCTTATGGATGCAAGGTAATCAATGAATTTTCATTTGGATATGAGTGGACCAATGGGTCCTTGAATCCACCCTGTGATTATTTCCCAGTTTGGGAATGCATAGTTGGAATAGGCATCCTCAGCAACTGGCAGAGTCCTTACTTTAGTTCCCCAACCAATGGAATGGTGGTTATTTTAATAAGAAAGTCCATGTGGTAGCTCATAGAGCTTTTTCTTGTCTACCAATAGAGTAAGTCAAAGACAATAGTACACATTTGAAACAATTGTAGAGAATATGGCAACACTGGGCTCTTGCAAAATGGTAACTCACGTCTTCACACAAGTTGCATATTGGCTTATATGGCAGACAGATGGATCTTGGAGAGTATCAGTGGATTAGCATATCCTTAATTGGGTGTTAACTCCAATTCTAGCTGCTGTTCCAGATGTGGTTTTGTTTTTGGAGGTGACATACCCTCTTAACTTGATATGTAGTTTACCTGGAAAATGCTTTTTTTTTTTTAAACCCTCCAGCTAGTAAAGACCAGATAGAGTGGTGAAATGATCTTTTGAAGACATTCTTATAGCACCAGCTAAATGACAACACACTGCAGGGTTGAGATAGGATTTAGGATGTGGGGGTATATGCTTTAAAGATTTATTTATTTGAGAAAGAGAGAGAGAAAGCATGGGGCGGAGGGGCAGAGGGAGAGGGAAGCAAAGTCTTAAGCAGACTCCATGCTGAGATTGAGCCCCACGGCCAGCTGAGCCTTGAGATCACAACCTGAGCCAAAATATCAGTTTTGCTGTGGTGGATTTTTGTGCCTCAATTGTTATAACATATTTAAATGTTAGTAGTGCTCCTAAGCATGTGCATTTCATTGTGCCTGGAGCATAGTGTTTTTGCTAAGTCATGGACATGTTAGAAAAAGAAATGGAGAGAATTTTTCTATGCTTTTATCCACTGTAGATTTGACATGTTACATTACATGCTTCTTAAATTTAACAGAGAGTAATGTTCCCCCTCACTGTATCTTTCACTTAGGAGGAAATCTAATAAATAAAACTATTTGGTCCTGGAGAGAGAAGCCCAGGTAGATTCACCACAGCAGAATGCACTTTTGACTTAAGACTAGTATATCCACATTATATTGCAATGAGAAAATCAGGCTATATAAAAGCTGTTAAATAAATGTTATAATGCAGGCATCCTAATTGGTGACCAAAGTTACATTAAAGAAGCATATTATAATGATACATTTGCATGATACCCAGTGTTTTATGTTTTCTGATTATCATTGTGAATCATACTTGTTCATATGAAGTTTTTTGGAAATTGCTTTGTATCACACGGGGCTTTATGTAACATTATTTCTCAGACTACAGAAAAAAGATGAAGGATTTCTTATTTCTTAAAAGGTAAAAATTGAGACAACTTTTAAGAGGTCAGAGAATGTTATTTTTGCCATACATAGAGGAAAGGAAAACGTCTCCTTTTCACATTCAGAATGGAAGTCATTCAAAAGTCAGAAATAAAGAGGAAAAGCAGTTCTTGAGCTTTGGCCTGATCAGATGCAACTATGATTTGGTGTGGCATTCAACTGTTCACCAGCTGAACCCGGCTGGGATGTAACTCAGTTAAAAAACAATAAAAGTTAAAAAAAAAACCCCACATAATAATAGTTGTCTGTAATGTTTATTAAATTGGTCAAGGACTTGAAAGTAATATCTTTGATAAGTCAGGTCATGAATTCTCGAAATTTGACAGTCCACTCAAAGGGAAGATGCAGCCTTTCAGATAGCTGCCAACTGTTAAAGAATTTTGATCACTGACTAATCTTACCTTGTGATTTAGGAGATGCTAGGGATTACATGAGGCTTAAGTTAGGCCAGCTTCCATTACTTTATCTCCTGTATCCTCTTTTCAGTATTTTGCTGTCATCAAGAAGTTACATAAATATTCCCAGAGCATAATCAGTCAGGCAGCCCATCTTGTCCCTTTCAGCTGGCTGTCAGGTCATTCTGGGGAAAATGAAAGCCTTAGAGGGCAGGATAAGGTTATGTATTGCAGGAAGCATAAAAAAGGTATTTGCTCATGTGCTCAAATAGACTTTACTAAAATGATAAAAATCATTTCTCAAATTGCAGATGTTGGACTTTATCCTATTTGGGCTTACTAAGATTTTGAAAACAGTTGCTTTTCTGGACAAATTCTTGCTTCCTGTTCATCTTTTCAAGCTCCAACAAGATGAGAGGAAGATGAAATTCTTGTCCCATTTTCTTTTCATTGCCATCTTAATAGTATATGAATCCATTTCTTTTCACTGTATTTGTTTTCAAATAGCCTTTCTTATTTTTTTCCCTTATAACAGGCCAACTGAGGGGCCCTTGGGTGGCTCAGGCAGTTAAGCCTCTTGATTTTGGCTCAGGTCGTGATCTCAGGGCTGTGAGATGGAGCCCCGCATCATGGAGCCTGCCTAGGATTCCCTCTCGCCCTCTGCCCCTCGCCACCCTGTTCGTGCTCTCTCTGTCTCTAAAAAAATAAGTGAACAAATAAACATAAAATAAAATTTCTATAACAGTCCAACTTATTTTGTAACAACATCTACACCTGGATTTTCTTTGTTTTACACACACAGAGACATACATGGACACATACACAGACATACTTCTTTTTCTCAAAAGCACACTTTGGGAAATCTTCACATGTGCTATGTTCTTGAATAGAAGATCAAGTATACATGGATTGAAAGATAGTATTAGTTGTTCTTTTTTTATTGCATCCTCTTTAAGGTGCAGATCACTCACAGGTGGAAAGAAGTGTTAATCTAAACATGGAGAATCTATCCTTATTTCCTGAAGAAAGGGAGAAGAACACAGAGATGGAAACTGACAGGAAGCGTGTTGAGAGAGGAAAGGGAGAGTTTTGGAGTTGGAAAGCTCTGGACAGCATGAGTCATTGAAGTAAATACAATTGGGGGTTAGTGTACAATTTTTGGTATTTGTTGCAGTAATAGATTATATTAGATATTGTGTTTCAATATTACCACAACTGAATTTTGAGATTTATCTATAGTGCCATTTATTTAATTTATTAAAGATTTTATTTATTTATTTGACAGAGAGACAGCAAGAGCAGGAACACAAGCAGGGGGAGTGGGAGAGGGAGAAGCAGGCTTCCCGTGGAGCAGGGAGCCCGATGTGGGGCTCGATCCCAGGACCCTGGGATCATGACCTGAGCCGAAGGCAGATGCTTAATGGCTGAGCCACCCAGGTGCCCCATAGTACCCTTTAGAATTTGAGATCCAACAAATTGTTTTCTAGAAATTTAGATGACTCATAAATAGACATATGACTAGCCAGGTAGATGATACACCAATAGATCCATGAAGATAGGACAGGTGTTTATTGTGGTCTCAGGGCCTACTAGAAGCATGGTAGGTGCTCAATAATTAATCATTGATTTATGGATGTTATTAGGTAAGGGGCCCTTATTTATATTCAGGGTCACTATCATTTGCTGTTTTACTCTTATGAGGCCCTAAGAATTATGACCTACTCAGGGTAACCTAGAAGAGTCAGGATTAGAATCCAGGTTTTCAAAATAAAATTGTAAATACTTAAGTCTTCTTTCTATTATCATCCCCATCTTGAAACAGCAAATTTTTGGCTGAGAAGTATATTAGACCATGTTACAAAACTGCATTTGAATTTCTTTAATTTATACCATATGACAAGTGAATAGTATGACATTTGTTACTGGCCATTGGGAGGAAAGAAATGTAATGGTATTAGTATTAGTTCATGTGTTGTATATTCTTGTATGTAGTAGGCAGGTCAAGCAAATGTTGTGCTCTATTTTCCAAGTTCCATTTTTCCCTTAGTCTAATAGTTCCTTTGCATTTTATTACAGTGATAGTATCATCAAGTAATTTTTTTAGATTAAAAATGTGGTGTAGCTTCCATTGCAGGTAAACCAAAATAAGAACCAGTAATCTGAACCATCATAAAAAGAAAGTGTCATTAAAGGTAATCTTTCTTTTTACTTTTTGAGACCTACGATTTTGGCCAAAATTGTAGTGAGAGTAAAAGTGTGGCCTAAAGTGGCTGTCTGTATCATTCTTTTCTGTATGCTGCAGATTGAATTTTGTTGGGGCCAGAGCCCAAGGAGCACACTTGCTTTATTTAGCCCACAGGGAAACCAGTCACTAGTCCCTAGACAGGTATGCAATTTTGAATTTACTTACATTTCATCTTTTGCTAGGTAGCAATAATATAAAATAGCAAGATGAAGTAACAAGAGTAAGAAAAATGAGTCCTAGTAAAAATAAAAGGAGAAAAGTAAAGTGACTACAGGTGGGTTAGTTCATGAACTGTATCCTCTTAAATCCTGCATGCGATATTACCAATACTGAGATAGGCTCGTCCTTAAGATTTCTAGCAGTGAGTGAAAAAATATGGCAGTAGGGCCAGTCTTACTTTCTGGGTCATAAATGCTGACCAAGAGAGATACAACCGTGTATTATGCTGAGAAAAGAGATAGACACCGTGCCTCAAAGTGAACAATGTCTTTGATAAAAGCAATGAGTTTCATTGGGCTCTTTCTTACAACCATCCTGAATCTAGGTCTTTTTTTTTTTTTAAAGATTTTATTTATTTATCTGAGAGAGAGAGAATGAGAGAGAGAGAGCACATCAGAGGGGATAGGGTCAGAGGGAGAAGCAGACCCCCCGCCGAGCAGGGAGCCCGATGCGGGACTCGATCCCGGGACTCCAGGATCATGACCTGAGCCGAAGGCAGTCGCCCAACCAACCGAGCCACCCAGACACCCCTGAATCTAGGTCTTTAATGGCAATTCAATCTCGTCAATTTGTAGAGGACACCACGATGTTGTGCAAATAGGCTGCTCTCTCGAATGGTCTAATTTAACTCAGGGATGAATTTTAAAGAATCTAGAAGAGAGACTAGATGGCACATGCTTTCAGCAATCCTCCATAAATATTGTTTGCCACTGAAATCTTTTGCTAGGTTTTGGGCTACAGTGAATTTGACATTATGGCCCAGACAGGAAATGGCCTGATGTTCTTTCGCCCTGCTGCCCCTGTGCATGGACAGGTGCTCTAGCACTCGGTCATACTGGGGACAAGGTAGAGCTCCTATTGCAAAAAGTGACATGCTTGCCTAGGGTGCATTCCTCGAGAGAAGGCCACACACCATTTAGGAGATGTTGGCTGAGATGAAATTATGCCAGCCAGGTTTTTCTCCAGGGGTTGCCTTGGGACTCTCTACCAAACAAATAGGCAGTAGAAGCCTAACATCTTCTGTC